>NC_135888.1:1463870-1619813 GCF_964194155.1 Cetorhinus maximus
TTCCATGTAGGGAATAAGACCAGAGCAACTGTTTTCATCGACACCAACGCCCATCCAGGACCCTCCACCCCTGCCTGTCCCTCTGACCCATCCTGTCTTCCAATCCCAGCCCCGGCCGTGTATTCACCATACTCCCTGACCTTCCCCTCTCCGACGCTGAACCTTCAGTGCTCAGCAAAGGACTTAGTTTTATACCCTTACGCCCTTATCGCAATGAATTTCGGACTCGGCACGATGCTGAACTCTTCTTCCGCCGTCTTCGTCTCCGTGCTCACTTCTTTGGGCAGGAGTCCTCTCCCCGTTCAACGGATCCTTTTACCCACCTCCAATATTCTCCCTCCACCTGGACCCCTCCCTCTGGATTCTTACCTTCTCTTGATCTTTTCATTGAGAACTGTCGGCGTGACATTAGTCGTCTCAATTTCTCTGCTCCTCTCACCCACTCTAACCTGTCTCTCTCTGAACTTGCTGCATTCCGTTTTCTCAGGTCCAACCCTGATATTGTCTTCAAACCTGCTGACAAGGGTGGTACTGTTGTTGTCTGGCACATTGACCTCTGCCTCGCAGAGGCTGAGCGTCAACTCGCAGACACTTCCTCCTACCTCCCCCTGGACCATGACCCCACCACTGAACATCAAGCCATTGTTTCCAGGACTGTTACTGACCTCATCTCCTCTGGAGATCTTCCTTCCACAGCTTCCAACCTGATAGTCTCCCAACCTCGGACGGCCTGCTTCTACCTCCTACCCAAAATCCACAAACAGGACTGTCCCGGCAGACCGATCGTGTCAGCCTGTTCCTGCCCCACGGAACTTATTTCTTGCTATCTTGACTCCATTCTCTCTGCCCTTGTCCAGTCCCTTCCCACCTACATCCGTGACTCCTCTGACACCCTACATTATATCAACAATTTCCAGTTCCCTGGCCCCAACCGTGGACCATGGACGTCCAATCCCTCTACACCTCCATCCCCCACTGGGATGGTCTGATGGCTCTCCGCTTCTTCCTCGAATAGAGGCCCGAACAATCCCCATCCACCACTACTCTCCTCCATCTGGCTGAACTTGTTCTCACACTGAACTATTTCTCCTTAAACTCCTCTCACTTCCCCCAAATAAAAGGTGTGGCTATGGGTACCCGCATGGGCCCCAGCTATGCCTGTCTCTTTATGGGGTATGTGGAACATTCCTTGTTCCAGTCCTACTCCGGCCTCCTTCCACAACTCTTTCTCCGGTACATCGATGATTACTTCGGTGCTGCTTCATGCTCTTGTCTGGACCTGGAAAACCTTATTAATTTTGCTTCCAATCTCCACCCCTCCATCATTTTCACATGGTCCATCTCTGACACTTTCCTTCCCTTCCTTGGCCTCTCTGTCTCAATTTCTGGTGATAGGCTGTCCACCAATATCCATTACAAGCCTACCGACTCCCACAGCTACCTCGACTACAGCTCCTCACACCCCGCTTCCTGTAAGGACTCCATCCCATTCTCTCAGTTCCTTCGCCTCCGTCGCATCTGTTCTGATGATGCCACTTTCAAAAACAGTTCCTCTGACATGTCTTCCTTCTTCCTTAACCGAGGTTTTCCACCCACGGTGGTTGACGGGGCCCTCAACCGTGTCTGGCCCATCTCCCGCACATCCGCCCTCACACCTTCTCCTCCCTCCCAGAAACATGATAGGGTCCCCCTTGTCCTCACTTATCACCCCACCAGCCTCCGCATTCAAAGGATCATCCTCTGCCATTTCCGCCAACTCCAGCATGATGCCACCATCAAACACATCTTCCCTTCACCCCCACCGGCGGCATTCCGCAGGGATTGTTCTCTCCGGGACACCCTGGTCCACTCCTCCATCACCTCGTACACCTCAACCCCCTCCCATGGCACCTTCCCATGCAACCGCATGTCTGTGACATCTTTTAGTTATCTCCACCTATCACTGGCCCTCTATCCAGCTCTACTTGCCCCACCCCCCTTTAAACCAGCTTATATTTCACCTCTCTTCTATTTTTCCTTCGTTCTGTTGAAGGGTCATTCGGACTCGAAACGTTAACTGTGCTCCTCTCCGCAGATGCTGCCAGACCTGCTGAGTTTTTCCAGGTATTTAACCTTCTTTCTTAATTTTCTACATTACTTAGATTTTCTTCTAAAATTTTGAATTCCTCCGCAACAAATTCTACATTTGCAACATAAGTCTGAGTTCTTGCACCCACAATTGTCTTATCATAGAAAATAGGTGCAATTTTTTTTAATTAAAAGCCACCTATCTGTAAACAGGTTAAAATAGTTTCTCATTTTTAGTTCTGTGATGTGTGCATATGCAGTATAAATCCATTCCCCCAGCTCCAAGGTAGTCTCTGCATTCCTGTGGGAATCATACATTTAAGGGAATCATTAACTTGCAGAGCTTATCCAGATGTTTCTCACAGTCCGGAGCGTTCCCATGAGTGACCCTTCACTCCCTATGTACAACAGTGTGTCCTTATATGCCCATTATCTAATGATGCTCAGATGGCAACAGGAATCCTTGTTACTGTGAATTTTCTCACCGAATTGGCAAGAACCCCCTTAGGCTCATCTTGTCTTAAAATAGTGAAAGAATAAACACACTGCATCAGGCCATGTGATTTAGGCTGTAAAATATGTATCAGTTTATTAAAAATAAAAAGTAGGCAATAGCAGGAAATCAATACAGCAGGCGTCTCTTGATTACATAATTTTTAAATTATACCTCTTGTGCTACAATAGTAATACAAAAATGCCACACTTTATTAATAACCTTAATAATGCTAAATCTGGAGCAGCATCCACAATACAATTTGTACACGAACTTTCATTTTCCCACATGAACTTTCCAGATTCATCTCAAGTCCTTTCAAGTGCTCAGGATGAGTCATCTTAAGTTCTTTCAAGTTCAACTCCAGACATGGGAAATTTAAAACGATGTCTTCCATAATTGGACAAAGCGTTTCAAATTAATGTTATTGTATCCTGAGCCTAAACTGCATGCCAGACAAATATATATATATATGTATGTTTCCAAGCTTTTTTACTTTAAATTTATTTTGAGGGCAAAAATAGACAGTCTATGTTGTTTCTACTCTCTTTACATCAAAACGATTTGCAAATGAATAACACTTTACCATCTGATAAAATATGGAAAATCATGGCTATCACACCGTGAATACATTTATATTCCAGCTCAAACAACTGTGACCAACCACATCTCAAACAGATTCGTGAAAAAATCTCCCTATCCGTCACAGATGTTTACTTAACACATCTTCCCAGGACCAACAACAGTCTTTTGAATGCAAGAATAAGCACATGCCATGTTAGTATATGAAACAGTGAGCTGTGAGGGCGTATACATGGTAAAAGTTAGAACTCATTTCACTTGTGGTGGTCAGACTAATGACTGTCAGGGGGCTATTTTTATGAAAGGGTGAAAAGCATGCTAAATGGGCACCATGGTAATAAGTCTATTAGAAATAAAAACAGAAAATGTTGGAAGTACTCAGCAGGCCAGGCAGCACCTGCAGAGAAGGAAACGGTTACAGGGCTGGATATTCATTCTGCAGTGGAGTTCAGGGGAGGGTGCGTCGGTAATTTTGCTTTACTGCCTGGAGTGCCGGCATGTAGGCATGTTTAAGGAGGTGGCTGCTGAGGGTTGACAGTTACCAACCTGCCAGCAGCGGGTAGCCGATTGGGTCAATTAAGGTGCCAATTGTGTCAATTTTCCAGACAGCCCCCACCTGATGTGGCTGGAGGCCGTCAATGGCATGGTGACCGCCTCCTGGTGGAAGACCAGGGGAGTCACAGGTGCATACTGCAAAGCAGCCCTGGGTGGATCTGCTGCACTGTGAGGGCCACAGTCACAGCTACCACCCCAGGCCATCCTGGGTAGAAGTTCCTGGTCTGCAATGAGAGCTTGGCTGCTGTGGCCACAGTATATTTTGAAATATTTCTGAGTCTTTCTCCTGAGAGCGCCTCCAACTTGAGGCCCCTAACAGTCCCCGACCTACAGCACCAGCATCCAGCTCTCCTGGTAGGACTGAGAACTGCCCAGAGCCTTGGCCGCTCCCATTGGCAATGCTGGTAGTGAAGCCGGCCCATTCTCTTTAATTGGATAGGGCTTTGGGAGGCAGCCTGGAAATTAGCTGCCTCTTCGAAAATCTCCGTCAAGTTCCCACCAAGTCTGGGATCTCGACCTGGAATTCAGCCTGGCTTCGGGATCAGGACCCAGGAACTAAAATTTAGCCCGATGTTTCCCATCGATGACATTTCTTTGGAAGCAGTTTACATTCTGACGAAAGGTCATCGACCTGAAACATTAATTCTGCTTTTCTCTCGGATGTTTTCAGACCTGTAGAGATTTCCAGCGCTTTCTGTTTTTATTTCTGAATGCCAGCATCTGCAAAATTTTGTTTCATTATTAACGACTATTTGAAAGTCTGGTTTTCGCGTCCAATTTTGGTCCCAATTGCTAATTAGCACAATTTGAGCTTGTTTCAAGGTGTTAAAACAGAAACCCGCAGGTTCAGCACTCAAGTACTGATTAGAACCAATCTTCATGAAGCAATAAGTGTGGGTTTCACGCACCCACAGGCAGGATGGCTCAGCGACTGAGGAAGAGGGTGCACAGATTCTCAAACACTGTACTCGGTGTCCTGGTGGAGGAGGCCCAGAGGGGGATGGATGTTCTGTGTACACAGGGTGGAAGAAGTACACTTTGGCCTCCTGTCACTCTCTCCTGTAGTAGCTGGTACTGCTCTCCCTGACCTCTTGCCATCCTCCCATTCCTCCTGCAGATCAAGGAGGACCCCTGGAAAGCTGTCCAGGATCAAGCTGGAGGCTCCTGGCAAACTCCTAGAAGGTGGAGTAAAACAGCACTTCCTCTTTTTAGCTGAAGTTCTCTCAAAACTTTCAGAATGTTGACAGAGTGTTGGTGAATCCTTGACAAATTGTCATAGAAAGTCCCCTGATGTGTTTCAAAAGTCTTCTTCCAACCCTCCAACAGCAAGTGAACAGTAAAAGGTGGTATACCTGCTAGTAGCTCTCAAAAGCCATTGCAATGACTTATTTACCCCTTTTTAGCTGGTCACTGTTAGGAGAGGGTTTTAGGTCAAACCTGTCCACCAGAATGTCATACAGCCTATTTAACAAGCAATTTAAGTGACAATCAACCTCTTAATAGTCCTCTAGCAGGCCATTTCTAACAAATAACTTTACCAAGACAGTGCCTTGCTTTAAATGCAAAACCAGCATTTCAACATCAGGCCCCATTTTGGGCACTTCAGAGGCTTTTAGCATCTAAAGGAGCCATTGAAAATTACCCCCTTAATCTCTTATAGATTTGAGTGTGTTTTAACATTAGCCTACAAGGTAATTATTTTATCTTTCAGTGAAGATACAAGCAAACATAATATCAGAATAGTAAATAGGCACATCTAATGATGGTTAATTGTGGCCTTCCAGCCAGTGGTCATGGAGAGATCCTGGATAAATGATTGAGCTGGTTGAGGAAAATCAGCTTACTGTTTCACTCTAAATAGGGTCACAGGCAGTTTCTGGGTGAGAAATTTGGGTGGCACAGCTTCCAGTTTCTTCATTGATTTTATGGAAAAACACTTAGAGTCAGTGCTGCATGCTCCAGGGGAACTGCTGCAAGTCTGTGCTATTGGTGTTACAAAAACATATTTCTCCCCCTCTGTGTTCTGTTTTTCTGTTTGTTCATGCTGAAGTAAATCCTTAAGGTTGGAAACCTTTAAAGTCATTGTTTAATGTCATCAACTAATAAAACCTTGGATCTTTCCAGACTGACGGATAGGTAGAAACTCACTTCTTCCTGATTCTGACCTGCGTCTAAAAGAATTTGGCCAGGTCTAAGTTAATGCAGAGATGCATGCATACTGCATGAGTGACACTGTCACACATGCTGCCTGATGTACTGGATTAACCTGCACAATGCCCACATGTCAATGCATCCTGAAACCCAACCCTTATGCCAAATTCTGAAAGGGAAGCAACTTCTGAGAAGCTTTTCAAGCACTTGGTCAGAATCGATATAAAGGATGACACTCCAAAGATGAATTCTTGGATTGCAGGAATGTTTTAAAAATGAATCCTTTTAGGAAATTTGACTAATTGCAGGCCTGGAAGGCTTGAATGGTTTGGGTTCTGGAGAGACAAACTGACAAAGGTAATGATGCCGGATTGATGACTTCATCTTTCTATCTCAAATAAATATGGGCCCCCACCGTTTTTAACTACACAGTTGTTCTTGTCCATTGGTAATACTGAGCCCTCCAAGCACTATTGCCTCCCAGCAATCTGGAAGTAATGAACTCTTTACTTCCGAAACACTTGGGTAAAGCTTTGTCATTTCTCTGGGTCGGATATAACTATGTTATCACCATTTTTCTTGTGTGCAAGCATATTACAGCTAAGCAACATTCAACACAGTTCAGTGAAAACTGGTGAAAGGACCAGCCTGTTCCATCTTAATAGTTTTCAAGATATTATGAATACTGCAGAACGTACAAGAGAAGTTTAATCCCTCAGCGATATTCTAACTCCGCCTCATTTTTGTCTTGGTGGTTTTCTTTAATTTTCCAAACTAATTTTCTTTCCCCCCTCAGTTTACTCCTGTTTTAGGGGTATAATTCCTCACTGACTTTGGAAGGGCTGCTGGTCTTTCCTGGGAGAGTCTGGTTACTGAAAAGTTTTTGTCCATACACCAAGCACCAGCTGAGTATTTTTCAGGGAGGCAATTTTGACCATCAGGTAGTCTCAGAGTTTGTTCATTTCTCAGTTTTTGCCTAAGTAAAAATCATTTATCTGAGGAGGTTTGGTTGATGACACAGTGACATTATTAACTGTCCCAGTGACTAGATCATTAAGGACACATTTGGAGTTTGGTGAAGTGCTTTCCAATAATGATTCTTTACTACTTTTAAAGATAATAAGTTCATCGGGACATTAATACAAAGGCCTGAGAGCCTTGCCACCAAAGAACTAAAGGTTTTATTTGCTCTCCTGTGGGCCTATACTTAAGAGGTAATCTCAGATGTCAACTTCCTCTTTGATATGGTCCTTCTCTTTGACCTGTTCTCCACAAAGGATTTTGAGAGTAGGAAATACAGAATAGGATTCAGACAGCTGCTCAGTGAAACAAACCATAGTGTTATCAGTTTCACGGGATGAGTTTCCAGGAGGTGATGGCAGTTGTCACTTTTCAGTCTGTGCAGCCCAGTGACGATCTGATAAATGTGATACGGCAAATGGCAGACGATGAATCCGGTCATGGCCGCGATGATGATCATCTGTGCTCGAATGTGGATCACTCGATTCTGTTGACTTATTCTTTTCCTTCTCACTATGCACAGGTGCAGTGCTATCGATGCATAAGAAAAGGCAAACATGACTAAAATAATCAAGAACATTACAGCAACTGCAACAAAAGCATTGGCAGACACTGCTTTACCATATTGCAACTGTATGCTATAACACACGGAGTCCACATTATTGAAGTTGACTTCTCTGATGAAGTAGTTTATATTCAGTGACAGCAGGGGGATTGCTGTTGTTAGCCATGTGATGGCACAGGCAAGTCGTGCAAAACTCGTATCATAGAACTTATTCAGCTGCCTGTTGTTGGGCTTCACAATCATGGCATATCGACTGATGCTGATAAAAGCAAGGAAAATGGTGCTGCAGCTCACAGTGTAGTAAAAACTGAAGTTAATGATGATCATCACAATGGTGCATGTAGGCGAACTCTCTGTCCAGGTGTCTCCCACGAGAAGCAATGCTGCTCTGAAGGGGAGTGCCAGGCAACTGATCAGGTCAGCCATGGCAAGGTTCATCAGGTAAATGAGAATGCCATGCTTTCTGTTATGCTGCAAAAGCATCCATAGAGCCATGAAGTTGGCTGGCACCCCGACAAAAATAATGACAGAGTACAAGATCGGAAGGACCACCCTCTCCAACCGGCTGGCTGTCAGGTTGCATTCCTGGGAAATGTTGGTTAAGTTCACTAGCGTATTCATGAGTTTGTTGATTTCTGTCGCCATTCAGCTAAAAGAAAATGAATAATTGTTACACATTTGAATAGAAATTGTGCATATTGCACAATATTACAACATAAATTCAATTCTTTTTCACTTCTTCTGCCTTTATATTACAGTTAGTGTACAGCGCTACATACACATCACAAGGGTGGCATTTGGCACCCCAGGGGGTGGTCGGCCCTGCCCTTTTGCAAGTTGCCCCAGGCCAGGTAAGGCTCCCATGCCCAGCATTACAAACCATGGCCAATAGTGGAACCAGTGAATTTTTGGTGGTGATGGCTGAAAAGCTGGAACCTTGAGGGACAACAGCTGCTGGCAGACGGAGGAGGATCCTTCAGCAAGAGGACTTGTGATTCTTCTAAGCACACATGAGGAAGGCAAAGGGAAACCACCTCATGTAATCTTTCCCTGGTCATATTGCTCACCGAAATTGAAAATAGAAGGCTCCTACGAGCAACGAAAGTGGAAAGTGCAAAGTCATGAGGCGTGGAGAAATAAACAGAGGATCTACCCTTACGCAGATCACTGCTACATGAAATCTCCAAAAGCTTTATTCAGCACATATAAGTGCAGACTATTATAATACAAGATTTGGCTAAATGTATCCTTTTATTGTCATTTCTTAAGATACAATCAGGTGGAAATTTCAAGTTGAAAGCACTGTATTATTGAAAAGCTGTTTGCAGTTGAATCTGATCAAAGCCGTTGTTATAAGAAGAATTGGAGCATGGTAATGAAGGACCCGATTTACTAAATTACATTTCTCTGAAATTATAGGTTTTAAGCTCCACGTCCCATAACTTTCTTAGTAGGTCCTTCACTACAGAAAAAAATGGGCATTCCCCCATTTTACATTGAGCAATGTTTTTCGATGCTGCTGAGGTGTGAAATAAATAAAAACTGATTATTTTAGATACTACCTTGCTCAAGGCAAGACACCATTTACATGTGTTAGAACAATGAAATCTGGGTAAATCTGATGAAAATGCTACAAAATGGTGACACAAACCTTGCACAGACACAACTCGCTTTCCTTCACTTTAAGTGGAAGCAATAACAGGTTTGACAGAAAGAGGAGAAAGAACAAGGATGAAAGAAATCATTGAGCGTAAAGGGAAGCAAGGGGTGCGCTATTATTACAAGGGGAAAAGGAAAAGGTAGCTTGATGTTGTAAGAAGCTCAGCTCTATGGGGCACATGATTTTTGGAGGAAGACACAAGATGAGGATATTTCTTCACTGTGTCAGTCTCTTAGTCACGCAGCACACAAACATTGTTTTACAACACAGTCTTACCACACAGGCTGTGGGAGAATTTGAAGTAAGTCCAAGTGGTGATGTGTCTGCAGGCCAGAGGAAGCTAGCTGGATGTATGTCACAAGAGCCACAGCTGATGGTTTTTGTAGTGTAAAGGATTAATGTTAATTTTTTTTAAATAGACAGCCTACATCATCAGTGATGTAAGATCACAAGGTAACCGAGTATGCTGAGAGATCGTTCTTTGTGAAGCCTTGTGCAAAGCCTCATCCTGTACATAGTTAGTAGAATCTTCAATAAATGGTAAAGTTTACCAACAACCTTGCTTCCAGCAGTCTCAGTCAATCATGACAAGGTCAACCTCTCATCTAAGACCCACAATAATGATAACACATAGTGACAGTGGAAAAGATTTGGAAAAAACACCAAGTAAAGAGCCCAGCAACTGGAAAAAGCAGCAAGAGAAACAACTGTGGTACGGGGGCAATGTGGGAAAAGAAGAACTTGAAGAAAGGCTAAAGTGAAGAAAAGAAAAGAAAAGTGGAGGAAATCTTACCCTTACCAGAGTACTTCAGCCATGTGGAAAGCCTGGATCAAGCCGAGAAGTGGCAGAACTGGCGTTGTAGGTTTACCAGATATAGAACCGCTTTGAGACTAGTAGAGAAGGCTAGCAAGGAACAGGTCAGTACCTTTCTCTATGCCACAGGCAGTGATGCAGATGACATAATGGTCAGGCAGGGCATAAATGAAGAGACGGAGACATACAAAGAGGTTATAAAAGCCTTTGATATATATTTCAGCCTTATAAAGAACACCATCATAAAAAGGGCCAAGTTCAATAGAAATGCCCAAAGACAGGGAAAGAGTATAGATTCCTTCAATAACAATTTATATTGACTAGCTAAGAACATTGAGCCCTGAAAGTCAAATTAGTTCAGGATCGCATTGTTCCCATTCAGTTTTGTGTCATCAGCAAATTTGGAAATATTACAATTGGTCCCCACATCCAAACCATTTATATAGATTGTAAACAGCTGTGGACTCAGCCTGCCACCCTGAGGATGATCATTTATTCCTACTCTCTGCTTTCTGTCTGTTAACCAATTCTCAATCCATATTAGTATATTTCCCCCAATCGCAAAGCGCTCTAATTTTATTTACTAATCTCCTGTGTGGGAGCTTATCAAAAGCCTTCTGAAAATCTAAATACAGCACATTCACTGGTTCTCCTTTATCAATGCTACAAATAACATCCTCAAAAAACTCCAAGTTTGTCAAACATTGATTTTCCTTCCACAAATCCATGTTGACTCTGCCCAATTTTACCATTATTTTCTAAATGTCCAGTTATCACATCCTTTATAATAGATATATAACATTTTCCCTGCTCCTGACATCAAACTACCAGGTCCGTAGTTCTCCATTCTCCCTCTTCCTCCGTTCTTAAATAGTGGGGTTACATTTGCTACTTTCCGGTCTGCAGGAACCTTTCCAGAATCTATAGAATTTTGAAAGATAACCACAAATGCATCCACTATCTCTAGCCACTTACCTTCAACACGCTGGGATGAAGCTCATCTGGTTCAGGGATTTTTCAACCTTCAATCCAGTTAACGTTTCAACTACTACCTCTTTACTCATACTAATTGTCCTTTCTCATTACACAACACTAAACCCAAAACAGCCCGATCTCTAGTTGGCTCCCCAACATACTGCTCCAGAAACACAACTCATACACACTCCAGCAATTCCTCCTCCAGAGCATTAGTGCTGATTTGGTTAACCCAGTCTACATGTAAATTGAAGTCGCTCATTATTACTGTATTACCCATGTTACATGCATCTCTAAATTCCTGATTTATACCGTGCAAGAGTTTCTACAGTGTGAAGATGGATGTAACTTTTTTAATACTTCTGGGAATATGGTAGTGTTCTGTAAAGAAGGCTGTGTATGTGTGTGTCCATTAATTAAACTGGGGGAAGGTTGGTAAAAATAGCTTGTCTATGGGAACAGAGAGAAGAAAGTTAAAGGTGCTAGATGCATTCATTTGTAATGAGAGGTCCTGGTGGAGTGGATTTACAACTAAAGAGGTTAGGTTTTAAAATTTGCATTAGGTGATAGGTAGGGATTTGACTTTTCAACTGTTAAATTTCAAAGGGTAGTTTAGAAGTGGCAAGGGACTTTTACGACTTGCAAGGGTTTAGAAGTAAACAAGGGAAGGTTATTCAATTTTATTTGACCCGAAAGTAGAAGCAATAGGAAAACATGAAAGATTTTTTTATATTTTGGAAAAGTTGAGTTCAAAGAGGTGTTTGAAAACATTGGAATCCAGGGTGAAGGGGAAAAAGAAGATATTTAAAGAAAGATGTTTTGTTGAGTTGTGTTGGCTGTGTGAGGAAGATGTCCTGAGACCACCCCTGTGCTGAGAAGAGACGTGGAATCTGAAGCAGCCATTCAGTTTCAAGCCAGAGAAGCCTTTGATTTCAGGAGGCAGTCTGGTTCTGAACCTTTCTTTCTGGAGGTTTCCACAGCAGAGTGGAAGAGGGTGAGAAGTCGTGTGGTATTATTTAGGAAAGTGATAGCAGTTTTGCCTCGGCTAATATTGCTGGATTTTTATGGTCAAAATCTATAAGGGGGCTGTTGCCAAAGAGTTAATATTGTGTGCTTAAGTTTTATTCTTCTTGTTAATAAACCTTTTAATTCTAAAATCCTAAAAGTGTTACTGAGATTATATGTTTCTGGGATTAGTAGTTTTCACTTGTTTTCTAAATATAAAAATAAAGTTATGATCAGTAAGACAAGTTTCCCTCTGCAATTTGGCTTGCTCAGCAAATACCATCGGCTGCAGTCGTGACAACAGGTATTTAAAAAGGGAAAGACTAAGCAAAGTGAGTGTTGGTCTGCTAGAGAGTGACAGTGGGGAGTTAATAGTAGATAATGAGGAAATGGTGGATGAAATGACCAAATATTTTGCTTCTGTCTTCACTATAGAGGATACAAAAAACATTCCAGTAATAGCTGTAAATCAGGAGGTGGGAGATGGGAACTTGGTGAAATTACAATCACTAGGGAAGTGGTACTGAGCAAACTAATGGAGCTGTGGGCTGACAAATCCCCGGGTCCTGATGGACTTCATCCTGGGGTCTTAAAAGAGGCGACTAATGAGATAGTAGATGCGTTGGTGTTAATTCTCCAAAATTCCCGATTCTGGAAAGCTTCCATCAGACTGAAAATTAGCAAATATAACCCCTTTATTCAAGAAGGGAGGGAGGCAGAAAACAGGAAACTATAGGCCAGGTAGCTTGGCATCTGTCATGGGGAAGGTGTTAGAATCGGTCATCAAGGAGGTTATAGCTGGACACTTAGAGAAACTCAAGGTAATCGGGGAGAGACAGCATGGTTTTGTGAAAGGGAAATCATGTTTAACCAATTTATTGGAGTTCTCTGAAGGAGTCATCTGTGTGGTGGATAAAGGGAGCCTGTAGACATGGGGAGAATTTTCTCCCCATCGGTGGGGTTGGGCAGGCGCGGGCACGCAGCCGATAGCCACCCACGATCGGCTGCGCACCGCCATTTTGCGTGGGTGGGCCAATTAAGGCCCGCATAGCGTGACGCGCACCTGGAAGCGCTGAGCGTTCCCTATGTGGGCGGGGGGAGTAGGCTGAGTCGGGGCCTGTGGTATTTCGCGCACGCGCGCAACAGAGCCTGGAAATCACCCTGAGGAACAGAGCTGCCTCGGAGATTACTTTGATTTTTAAAAATTTAAATGAAAAAAAAATTTTTCAAGTCATGTCCCCTCATGTGACAGTATCACATGAGCTGGGACATGTCTATGGCCAGGATTTTCCCCCCTTTGGGGGCATAGTTGATGGGCGGGTGCACACAGGCGCACTTCCGATTGGCGCCCCCAATCGGGGGCATGGCGCCATTTTACGTGCCAATTAAGGCCCGCCCAGCGTGACGGCCACACGGAAGTGCTGAGCGCTCCCTGTGCGGGCGGTGGGGTTGGGGGCGGGATTCCTAAAATTGAAAGAGCACACTCATCTCCCTGAGGCTAAGTGCAGCCTCAGGGAGATCGGCTCTAAATGTAAAAAAGCTAAAAATAGAAAAATAAAATTTCCCTAACATGTCCCTTCATGTGACACATGTCCCCTCACATGAGTTGGGACATGTCCATAATTTTTACAAAAACTTTAATAAAATTTTTAAAAACCTACACGAAACCTCATCCCGCCCGTGGATGAGGTTTGATGCTTTTTCTAATTCCCGCCGGGGCTCCTGGCCTGCCCGCTGACCTTAAGGTTGGACGAGCAGGTCAGCTAATTATTTTAATTGGTATTTAAGTGGCCTTAATAGGCTTTTGACAGTTTGGCGGGGGCGCAGCCGGCTATCGGTGCGCACCTACCGAACCTAAGATCCGAATGAGGCAGAGTGACGTCAGGACGCACGCCTGACATCACCGTGCATCATTTCACACGTTGGCGAGCGGGTCCCGCCCCCCACTCGCCAACTAGAATATTCTGGACATGCTGTACTTGGATTTCCAGGAGGCATTTCATAAGATGCCACATTAAAGCTTATTGTGGAAAATAAAAGCTCACGGTGTAAGGCGTAACAGATCAGCGTGGATAGAAGATTAGATAGCTGGCAGGAAACAGAGTATGCATGAATTGGTCTTTGTCTGACTGGAAGGATGTGACGAGTGGAGTCCCGCAGAGGCCGGTGCCAGGGCCTGGACTTTTTATGGTTTATATCAGTGACTTAGATGAGGGGAGTGAAGGCGTGGGTGCTACATTTGCAAACGGACACAAAGATAGGTGGGAAAGCATGTTGTGTAGAGGACATAAGGAGGTTACAGATGGATTTAGATGGGTTGAGTGAGTGGGCAAAGACCTGGCAGATGGAGTATAATGTGGGAAAATGTGAAGTTGTTCACTTTGCCAGGAAGAATAAAAAAAGCAGAGTATTACTTAAATGGAGAACATGCACCCCTTACTGACAGAAGCCTTGTGCTAAGCCTCGTACTATACATAGTCAGCGAAATCTTGAATAAAAGATAAAGTTTACCAACAGCCAAGCCTCCAACAGTCTCTATCAATCCTGATAAAGGGTGACCTCAAGACCCACAACGATGATAACAGAGTTTTAGCTCACTGTGATGCCGGAGTGTAATGTCTAGTATAAGTTAGTCTGCACAGCATCCAATATACATAAAGTATCTCGAGGTATCTTCAAGTGCCTTCCTGAACGGGGTGTCTTATTCCTGACATGTTCCTTCAAATTTTTCTGGATCCTTCAACTGGTATTGTAATTCTGTCATTAGGCGCAGTAACTCTCCAGGTTGATTGACATCCTAGTTCCCAGCAGGATTCACTATGACAGTAAAATCACCATCACTGCTGGGAAGCAGGGGTAGGAAGGAGTGTTTGTTTCCATCCTTAAATTATGCTCCATGAATGGCTGTTCAAGGCTCGGCAACATACGATTATAAATAGTTAATTGATAAATTAGAAATATTAACAGAAAGCAATGGAATTGACAAGTAAGAGTAGTTATGCTAAACTTGTACTGAACCTTGATTCAACCACACTTGGGGCAGAATTTTCCCCTCGGCGGGCGGGCAGCTGACCCACTCAAGCATGAAATGACGCGTGATGACATCAGAAGAGCGTCCCGACGTCAGCGCGCAGTCACGTGATAGTTCAGTCGGCAGGGCACGTGCGAGAATCGGCAGCACGCCCGCCGACAATTAAAGGGCCTGTTAAGGCCATTAAAGTATTAATTAACTTGCATTTTTCACTGCCTGACCAGCCTTACGGTGGGCGGGGCAGGCGAAAAGGCCAAGCGGCCTTTGCACTTTTTAAGGAAACCTCATCCACGGGCGGGATGCGGTTTCCAACAGCAGGCAAAAATAAAATAAACATTTTTACATCTCATTCATAACATGTCCCTGCTCACATGAGGGGACATGTTTTTTTTTAAACATTCAAAAGTTCTTTATTTTTGTTTTTCAGAACTCTTCAGAACTGCCTCAGGGAGATTTGCCAGCTCGCACCCACATGCATGTGCCAAGTTCCCCACTGCAGCTAGTGTTTCACGCTGGGCGGGCCTTAACTGGCACCAGTGTGAAATCATGGTCCGGCCCTGATCGCAGGTCACGACCAACCCCGCCCGACCCCGCCAAGCCCACCCGACAAAGGCCAAACTCTGGCCAGAGTGGACAGTTCTGTTTGCCATATTATAGAAATGATATTGATGCGCTAGAGTGGATTGCAAAAAATGATTTACAAGGATGATACCAGAAATGTAAGGTTATACCTATCAAGATTATACTCATCAAGAACAGATTATAACTGTTCAGAGGATCTCTTTAGCCTAGAGAAGAGAAGGCTGAGGGTTGACCCATTGGAGGTCTTTAAAATTATGGAAGATTTTGACTGGTCAGACACAGAGGGAGTATTTCCACTTGTGGGGAAGATAAATAAAACTAGAGGCCATCAACTTAAGAGCATCACCAAGGAAAATAGGAAATTCAGAAGAAGCTTCAGAAAGGAATAGAAGGTTGTGCAGATAGAGTTGGATGAGGAAGGATGGGAGGAGGCTCGAATGGAGCATTAATGCTAGCTTGACTTGTCGGGCAGAATGTCCTGTTTCTGTGTTGTATTCTATGAGAAACTTTGCAATCGATCTAACCTCTAACGTGGCACTGCTCACAGAGTCAAAGCGACCCGATTTTAATCCTGTACAAGTGGGTGTGTTTTGAATGAGTCAGTCTTCCCCAAAGGATATGCTGAAGTCTGATGTGTCACTTGAAGTGTGATAGAAAGTAAAGGTGACACTGACAGAAAGTACAAACTATATCTAGGACGTTTTACATGTTCTAAATGGGACTTGCTAATGAATATGTGGCAAGAGAGTTAATGGCCTAACTAACCACGGGGAACTCTTTTTTTTTAAAGCAAAAACCATTAAAAAATTAATTCTGCTATTGGAAAAGCTAAGTATTCCAGCAATTGTGACTGATAAAAGAATATCTTAAGCCACATTGTGACACATTTGTCTTTTAAAAGTTAAGTTTAGTATTTTACAGTCTACTGCAGAACAATTCATAAAAGACAGAAAACTTAAATACAGCACTGACCAATTAGTATCAATTCATGGGGCAGAATGTCCCCTCCATCGGGAGGGGTTTGTAGGGGGGGGGGGGGGTGGGCGGGAGCGGGTGGGACAGTGTCACATGAGCTGGGACATGTCAAGGAACATTAGCGGAAAACTTTATTTCATTTATAAAAGCTTCATCCCGCCCATGGATGAAGTTTCATGAAAAATGTGAAGGCCGCCCGGGCATTTCGCCTGCCCCCCCCCAACCTTAAAGTAATTTTAATTAGTTTTTAACAGGCCTTAATAGGCCTTTAACAGTTTGGCGGGCGCGCAAACTGAAAATCTTAAATAACGCGCGGTGACGTTGGGACGCCCGCCCGATGTCACCTTACATCATTTTACCCGTTGGCGAGCAGGCCCTGCATAGAAGGAGGTCATTATGACCATCGAACCTATGCTGACTTACTGCAAGAGCAATTTAGCTAGTTCCACTGCCCCACTCTTTCCCCATAGACCTGCACTTTGTTCCCTTTCAGGCACTAAGGCAATTCCCTTTTGAAAGCCATTATTTAATGTGCCTCATCACTCAACAGGTTGTGGTCCAGATCATGTGTGTGTGTGTATACATGATCTGGAATATATGTGTGTGTGTGTGTGTGTGTGGTTTATATATGCGCTTTTTAAAATATAGATAGAAGGAGAGAGAGAGAGAGAGAGAGAGAGAGCACCCAAAATAAAAAGACAGATTAAAGTTTGTGTATAATCTACTTAAAAATGTCCGCCTGTTTTTCATTCACTGATTCTGGGAGAGCTGCCCTAGCAGCTTTTCTTTACTGAACAATTCAGAGGTTTGACTTCATCAAGGCAGCAAAAACATCCAGTCTGTGCAAGATTTTCAACAGCACTGTGGTTTGCAGCTTTTCAGAACAAACTGCATTCCCTCACCACCCACTTGTCTGGGCTGTGTTTATCACCCCAGTTTTACAAGCTATATAGTAACCCTGCATAAAAATTCAAAGCACAGATCCAAAGGCAGGCAACTTGCACTCTTACTCTGAATTCCTAGTGAAGAACTTTGATTTACCATTGATTTCAATGCTGCATGAATGTACACACTGTAAACAATTCCATGAGCTTTGGAAAAGTTCCAGTCACCAGTCATTTATGTCAATATTATCAAGTATTGGAAATATCGATGTTAAATTCAACCCGATTTCAGTGCTTTCAAAGAAGAACAAACAAATTTATGGCCAGAAAGCATGGCATTCAACGTCAATCTCAGAGCATTGTAAACAGGAAACCATCTCTCAGAACCACAATGAATGATCATTAACAGAATCTTGATTATGGTTTTCTGTAGTACTGCTAAATGTAAATGTTTCAGCAAAGAATCTATGCTAAAATTAAAAATAAAAACTTCAAACAAAAATCTTAATATCCTTCCAAAATAACTCAAGTGCAACACCATCATAGCAGCCCTGTATGATTTAGTGGCCTTGAAAGGCTTGTTCTTTCTCAGGGATTCTGGATTTTGTTGAGGAGCTGTTTGTGTTCACTTAGGGTGAAAGATGTCAATTCCATCGGTCAGAACATTTTTCAATTTTATACTCTTTTTCTTAGGCAGTCCCTCAGGGTCGAGGATGATTTGCTTCCACTTTGGTTTGATGGGTTCTGAGGTGGCTGATAAGTCCAGTGTGCGATCTACAGACATGTGGGGTAGGTGGTGCTTGAGGATTGGGTAGATGAGGCGTTCGGTGGTTTGTGCGCTCTCTCCAGTGCCTAAACTTTGCCTCTTCATGTTCCCAACAAAGTCTCTCAATGTGCCTGATGCCTTCCTGAATGAAACTCCTCCATTTTGGTCAGTCACAAGGCAGGGACTCTCATGAATCAGTGGGGATGTCTGGTCGCTCCAGGGATGCTTTGAGGACATCCCAAAGTGTTTCTGTTGTCCTTCCGGGAGTCTCCTGCTGTGTCTGGTGTCGGGCATACGAGGAACATGAGGATAACGAGCAACTTATGAGCACATGGACTGCAGCGGTTCAACAAGGCAGCTCACCACCACCTTCTCAAGGGCAACTAGGGATGGGCAATAAATACTGCCCCAGCCAGCGAAGCCCACGTCCCGTGAATGAATTTTTAAAAAATGTCCTGCCCTGCGGATTTTATACAATTTTTTCACACTGGCAGCAGCTTTAGTATAATTCACATGTGAAATTGAGCCCACCTCTTGGCCCTGACAATGAGCCTCAACTCCTGGTCTGAGAACGACAGGGTACGTTCATCTTCCCACACCTGTAATCGTTGTGGCTGAGTGAGATGGCAAATTTAGAGTCGTCTGCTTCATACTCCGTTAGAATAGGTTGAGATGGTTCATGTTTCTTTAAAATCAGGAGAAGCTGAAGGACTCTCATCCCAGCCAGATCCTGGAGGTAAAAGCACAGTTTATAACTCTGTGCCCTTTTCAAAAATTATTAATATGCAATTTGACCTCTGGCAAAATCTGTAAACTTCTGGTCAGCAGAGAATTAATGCAAAAGGAATAGGATTAAAAATGTAGCTTAAAATAACAAAGTGCTGGAAACACTCAGCAGGTTATGTCAGCACCTGCAGAGGGAAACAGAGGCCGGGATTTTCCATGCCCGCTGGTGACGGGCGGGATCAGTGGCGTGAGTGGGCAGTATGGGGCGAGAAGGCCAAAACTTGGGTTCACAAAGTTATGAAACCAGTTTGTGATCATCTGCTCAGCCCATTGATGGCGGCCGCGTTCCCCACCATCAGACATCGGGAACCTTATTGTAAGGCCAACCCGCCGGGCTCATCCCCCTCCCCTGGATCATCCACCCACATCGGCAGGAAAACACCCCGGTGCAGAACACGTCTCGACAACTGTGACGTGCAGAAGCCGGGACTTACCCACCAGGACCTCACTCACATCGCGAGGAGCAGGAGATGTTGCAGCCGGACAGCAATGGCGCACTGGAGGAACCTCTCATGGACACGGCTCTGCTGAGAAGCAGCTCACGGAAGTCGGAAAGTCACTGTTGATGCTCACAACGGACGATGGTCAAGGGGGTGAGAGAGGAAGGTCTAGGATCGACTGGGAGGAGAAGGGGCGTCGGGGGCTGAGGTTGGGTGGGGGGGCGGGGTTATGAAGGTGTCAGGGGTGTGAGGTTGGGAGGTGGGTAATGAAGGTGTCGTGGGGTGGGGGGGGTGAGGTTGGAGGGGGTGGGTGTATGGGGGAAGGAGAGGTAACAGGAAGATGGCAAAGGGGAGGTAGGTGTAAGGGAGGTGTAAGGGAAGGAGTTCAGAGGGGGGAAGCAGTGTGGAGGGGGAGGGAGGATGAGGGGGAGGAAGGGGTGAGGAGACGGGAGGGAGGGCTGAGGGGTAGGAAGAAGGGAGGAGTGAGGGGGGTGAGAGGACTGAAGGGGAAGAAGGAATGAGGAGGGGGGGAAGGAGGAGTGCGGAGAGGGAAGGGAGGACTGAGGTGGAGGAAGGAGTATGAAGGGGGGAGGGAGGAGTGCAGAGAGGGTGTAGGACTGGTGGGGGACAGGAAGGGGTGCAGAGAGGGGAGGGAGGACCAAGGGGGAGGAAGAAATGCAGAGAGTGTAGGGAGGAATGAGGGGAAGGGAGGAGGGGGAGGAGGTAGGGACGGAGGAGTGCGGAGGGAGTACTGAGGGGGAGAAAGGAGTGCAGAGGGGATAGGGAGGAAGGGGAGGGTGGAGGGAGGAGCGAGGGGGTGGAAGGGGTGCGGAGGGAGGAGAGAGGGGGAGGAAGGATTGTGGAGGGAGGGGCGAGGGGAAGAAGGAGTGCAGTGGGGGGAGGGAGGATGAAGTGGAGGAAGGAGTGTGGAGGGGAGAGAGGAAGGAATGGCGAGGGGGCAAGGAAGAGTGGGGGGGCAGGAGAAGGGAGCAGCGAGGGAGAGGAAGGAGTGAGGAGGGTGCGGCGAGGGGAAAGAAGGAGTGTGGAGAGGGGAGGGAGGAGTGTGGAGGGGGCAGGGAGGACTGAGGGGGAAGGAGGGAAGGGAGGACTGAGGGGGAGGGAGGGAAGGGAGGACTAAGTGGGGAGGGGGGGAAGGAGTGTCCTGCTCACACTCTGTGTAGTGGAGTTCCTCAGGGGTCAGTGTTGGGACCTTTGCTCTTCCTCCAAGCTCCTTCCCTTACACCATCCACCCCACTTACCCCTACCTCCTCAGTTGCTGTCTTCTACCCCATTACCCCCTTCCCTCCCCTCCCAACCTCTCGCCGACACCTTTGTTCCCCCCCTCCCAACCTCAGACCTGACCCCCCCACCCCCCAACATCTCTTCCTCTCCAGTCGATCCTAGACCTCCCTCTCCCACCCCCAGGTACATCTTCCTCTCCCAAACACAGCCGGACCTTCCTCTCCACCCCTTCGACCATCATCCATTGTGAACAGACCCTCAATGGTGACTTTCCAATTTCCGTGAGTTGCTTTACTGCAGAGCCATGTCCATGAGAATCCACCATCACACCATGGACATTCCTCCAGTGCACCATTGCTGTCCGACTCCAGCATCTCCTGCTCCTCGGGTGTCCACAGTGTGAGCAAGGCCCTGGCGGTAAGTCTCGACTTCTGCACGTCACACTTATCAAAACGTGTTCTGCAGCAGCGTGTTTTCCTGTTGACATGGGCGGACGATCCAGTGAGAGGCAATGATTCCAGCAGCCTGGCCTTATGATGTTATGATTATGTGTAACAATGAGGTTCCTGACGTCCGATGTCAGGCAGCTCGGTCCTCCATCGACAGGCTGAGCGGACCCTCGCAAACTGGGCTCACAACATCATCAAACTCATATTTGGCCTTCTCGCCATATTGTCTGCTCGCGCCGCCAAACACACCTCACGGCGCCGAACACGCCTCACGCCGGCGATCACGCCTCACGCCAATGAACACGCCTCATGCCGGCGAACACGCCTCATGCCAATGAACACGCCTCACGCCGGCGAACACGCCTCACGCCAATGAACACGCCTCACGCTGGCGAACACGTCTCACGCTGCCAAACACATCTCACGCCAATGAACACGCCTCACGCCGGCGAACACGCCTCACGCCAATGAACACGCCTCACGCCAATGAACACGCCTCATGCCGGCGAACACGCCTCACGCCAATGAACACGCCTCACGCTGGGGAACACGTCTCAAGCTGCCAAACACATCTCACGCCAATGAACACGCCTCACGCCGCCGTACACGCCTCATGCCGCCATACACGCCTCACACCGGCGAACACACCTCATGCCGCCATACACGCCTCACGCCGCCATACACGCCTCACACCGGCGAACACACCTCATGCCAGTGAACACGCCTCACGCTGCCATACACGCCTCACGCTGGCGAACACGCCTCATGCCAGTGAACACGCCTCACGCTGCCATACACGCCTCACGCTGGCGAACACGCCTCATGCCAGTGAACACGCCTCACGCTGCCATACACGCCTCACGCTGGCGAACACGCCTCATGCCAGTGAACACGCCTCACGCTGCCATACACGCCTCACGCTGGCGAACACGCCTCATGCCAGTGAACACGCCTCACGCTGCCATACACGCCTCACGCTGGCGAACACGCCTCACGCCGGCGAACACGCCTCATGCCAGCGGGCATGGAAAATCCCGCCCATTGACTCTGTTTCTCTAAACAGATGCTCCCATCACCTGCTGAATGTTTCCATCATTTTCAATTTTTATTTCAGTTTTCTAGCATCTGCAGTATTCTGCTTTTTGTTTAACAATATAGCCCTGTTTTTCATCTTACTGCTCCTTAAATCTAAAGTTTGCCTTTGATTTCTACCTGGTGTTTCAAAGATTGAAAGTGAAAATGTGATCAAACAGCATCAGTTACCTATGTATAAAGTCAGCATTGTTTCCCTTTAGATGTATTTCCATCCATTGTTTTATCTCTACCTTTTAGCCTTTTTCGATTCCTTCCCCCCACCCCACCCCCACTCGGGCTATCTGTACCTTGCTTGTCCTGCTTTCTACCCATAATTAGCACATTCCTTAGATAATATCACCACCTTCAACACCTCTTTGTCCTTTTGTCTGTGACATCTTTTGGTTATCTCCACCTATCACTGGCCCTCTGTCCAGCTCTACCTGTCCCAACCCCCCTTAAACCAGCTTATATTTCACCTCTCTTCTATTTTTACTTAGTTCTATTGAAGGGTCATTCGGACTCGAAACGTTAACTGTGTTCCTCTCCGCAGATGCTGCCAGACCTGCTGAGTTTTTCCAGGTATTTTTATTTTTGTCGTTGCTCAGCTTATTTTACCTTTTCTAATTCTAGGTCACCTGAATTCATCAATACTAATTTATCGCAATAAAACAAACTTCCTAGAGTCTGCTGACTGTCTGGATATAAGGCTCCTCTTTCTTATGGGGAGAATTCTCTCCCCGTCGGGCAGGCACGGAGCCGAACGCCGCCCTCGATCGGATGCGCGCCGCCATTTTATGTGGGCGGGGCCAATTAAGGCCGGCCCTAGCGTGTCGCGCGCCCGGAAGTGCTCAGCGCTACCTGTGCAGGTGTGGGGGAGGAGGGAGAGTCGGGGGCCTGCGCTCTTTCGCACATGCTGTGCCTCAGGGAGATTAACTTAAGCTTTCACCGTGGATAAAATAAAATTATTCAGACATGTACCCTCATGTGACAGTGTCACGTGAGCTGGGACACACTTAGGAATTTTCATTAAAAATTTATATTTAATTAATGAAACCTTCATGAAACCTCATCCCGCCCGTGGATGAGGCTCCATGAAAGATGCAAAGGCCGCCTGGGCTCTTCCCCTGCCCGACAACCTTAAGGTTGGACGGGCGGCTTTCTCAATCGGGTTAATTAGTTAATTAGTGGCCCTAACATGCCTTTGACAGCTCGGCGGACGCACAGCCAAGTCGGCTGCCTGCCAAATGAAAGATCGGAATGACACGTGGTGATGTCAGGACGCACGCCCAACATCACCACGCGTCATCTTACGCATCAGCGTGCAGGGCCCGCTCCCGCATGCCAAACTGAAGATTCTGCCCCAATGGTTTTGTCGCCGATTTGCCTCTTCCATCTCCAGTGAAGATGTTGCTTCTCATAATGTTGAATTTAAGCTTCTGACCTTCACTTGTTCATGCATAACAAACGTACCCTTTAACACAATTTTGAACTGCTTTTGATCGGAGGAATAGGAATTTCGTGGAGAAAGAAATGCAACAAAGCGAACAGTACAAATGGGTGCATTCGTAACCCAGTTTAACCTGTTTGAACAACCTGCAGTTAAGTCCTGCCTTTTATTGACTTGTATGCTTTTTGACAAGCTGCAGTGTAAATGAACATCCTGTATGGAAATGAATCAACCACAGAACCACAACTAGCTTCACCAGACTAATGTCTGGGCAGCGAATTTGCTTCAGTTTCACAAAGGTCAACAATCCATTTTTGTGAGATTTACAGTCTTTTGTTGAATTCGCTGAAAAATATTAAAATTTAAACAAGAACAAAGAACAAAGAAAAGTACAGCACAGGAACAGGCCCTTCAGCCCTCCAAGCCTGCGCCGATCATATTGCCCGTCAAACTAAACCATTTTATACTTCCGGGGTCTGTATCCCTCTATTCCCATCCTATTCAAGTATTTGTCAAGCTGCCTCTTAAACACCACTATCGTACCTGCTTCCACCACCTCCTCTGGCAGTGAATTCCAGACACTCACTACCCTCTGCGTAAAAAACTTGCCCTGCACATCTCCTCTATAGATTTCTCCTCTCACCTTAAATCTATGTCCCCTAGTAATTGACTCTTCCACCCTGGGAAAAAGCTTCTGACTATCTACTCTGTCCATGCCACTCATAATTTTGTAAACTTCTATCAAGTCGCCCCTCAATTTCTCCAACCTCTCCTCATAGCTAATAACCTCCAGATCAGACCGACACTTAGTGCTCGTAAGACAAAAACAGAAACAGAAATACCTGGAAAAACTCAGCAGGTCTGGGAGCATCGGCGGAGAAGAGCACAGTTGACGTTTTGAGTCCTCATGACCCTTCAACAGAACTAAGTAAAAATAGGAAAGGGGTGAAATATAAGCTGATTTAAGAGGGGGTGGGACAAGTAGAGCTAGATAGAGGGCCAGTGATAGGTGGAGATAACCAAAAGATGTTACAGACAAAAGGACAAAGAGGTGTTGAAGGTGGTGATATTATCTAAGGAATGTGCTAATTAAGGGTAGAAAGCAGGACGAGCAAGGTACAGATAGCCCTAGTGGGTGTGGGATGAAGGAATACTAAAAAGGCTAAAAGGTAGAACACCTTCGGTCTGTCCGCAAGCATTACCCAGACCTCCCTGTCGCTTGCCATTTCAACACTCCACTCTGCTCTCATGCCCACATTTCCGTCCTTGGCTTGCTGCATTGTTCCAGTGAAGCTCAACGCAAACTGGAGGAACAGCACCTCATCTTCTGACTAGGTACTTTACAGCCTTCTGGACTGAATATTGAGTTCAACAATTTTAGATCATGAACTCTCTCCTCCATCCCCACCCCCTTTCCGTTTCTTCCCCCTCCTTTTTGTTTTTTCCAATAATTTCTATAGATTTTTCTTTTCCCACCTATTTCCATTATTTTTAAATGTATTTCCACCCATTGTTTATCTCTAACTTTTAGCCTTTTTAGTATTCCTTCACCCCACCCCCACTAGAGCTCTCTGTACCTTGCTTGTCCTGCTTCCTACTCTTAATTAGCACATTCCTTTAGATAATTTCACCACCTTCAACACTTCTTTGTCCTTTTGTCTGTGACATCTTTTGGTTATCTCCACCTATTACTGGCTGCTTGTCCCAACAACCCCCCCACCCCGCCTTAAACCAGCTTATATTTCACCCCTTTCCTATTTTTACTTAGTTCTGTTGAAGGGTCATGAGGACTCGAAATGTCAACTGTGCTCTTCTCCGCCGATGCTGCCAGACCTGCTGAGTTTTTCCAGGTATTTCTGTTTCTGTTTTTGTTTTGGATTTCCAGCATCCGCAGTTCTTTGCTTTTATCTTAGTGCTGGTAAGATTTGGCATGGCTAAAATGTACCTTTGGCCAATTCCCAGATAGCACCTACAGCAAAGTCTAATGTAATTCATGGCAAGCTTCATCAACAGATAATAAAAAATCTTCAGGAATATTGACTTTAAATCAGAACAATTTAACAGCAGCAATTTAGACTGCAATTATTGAGAACACCTATTGAGCGTATTTGGTTTTAAAAGGAGCACTAACGACCTATTTGCTGCCCAAGTACTAATTTATGTTTATTTTTGAAAATGAGACTTTATTCGATTGAACTTATATTAAAATTATGCAAATTTCACAGTTTAATGAGGAAGCAAGCCATAGGAGTTTTATCAGATTGTACTTCCACTGGCTATATCACAAGGAAACTCACAGAGAAAACACATTGAAGAGAAAGAAATATGATTTTGTGGAGCAAGAGCTTGATAATTCGAAGTAAGAATTTTTCAAAAAGAAAATTATGGGCTCCAGAAGTTATTTCAGATGGTTATCAAAAGGTATGGTAAAAATGATTGGAAAGAAAATTAGATATTGTGCCTGTGAGGGACTTTGTTCAGAGACTTCTTACAACGAACAATGTCAAGTGGGTGGTTGAGAAACTAGATCAAAACTAAAGCCTAAGACACAAAGGCAAAGAACAATAAAGATTATTGTTGCTCCCAACTGAAGCTGGCCAACATTGGGAGGAAGAAAATATATTTAATCAACTGACAGAACCCTCCTAAATAATTTATTTTCTTAATTGTTAATGAACTTAGTTTTATCGGAATCTTGTGGTGCACTGGGTAGTGTCCCTGCTTCTGAGCGAGAAGCTCCAGGTTCAAGTCCCACTCCAAGACTTGTTGGCCATGGAAGGAGTGTTCATGACACAGTTCAACAGGTTGCTCATCAGCCCTCTAATCCTTCCAACACTTTTCCACTGCTCCCCAAAGGGGAAACAAAAGTATGTGAGGATAACCAGCAAGCTTAGTTTTATATTTTTACCATGTGTAATTTCTACAAATACATAGCCTGACCTTTACCCTTGGGCTACACCCGAGATCGGCATGGCTGGAAACAGACATAAAACCTGCTCCCGGCTGAGATGACGATGTTAACGCCACCTTATGCTGGCTGGCCAATTATTGGCCAGCCAACGTGAAACATGCCGGAGAAAGGCTCAGCACTGCCATTGGGGGCAGGAAGAGGACAGGTGCCAACGTCACCGCTGGTGCTGGTAAGCGCTTCCACTGAGCTTCTTAAGGCAGAGAGCTGCCTCAGGGAGCTGCAGACCAAAGCACAAAAATGCTACATAAAATGTCTATGCAGCACAATCCAGCACCTGAAAGCATACCCCATTGAAAAAAACAGACCCCAGATATTTCTTTTTATTTTAAATCCTAATGGAGAATTCTTCCTGCCCTTGGATGAGGTTTCATCAAAAATGTAAAGCCTGAAGGCCAACTGGCCTGTCCGCCAACCATAAGGTTGCACGGGCCACAGGAAATCGCTTTCAATTGGGCTGTTAATGGGCTTAATTGCCGGCTAAATGGTCAGCGGGTGCACTTCCGACTTTTGAGCGCGTCCACCGAGCGAAATATCACCCAAGCGCACGATGAAATCCGGCGTTCGCCCGGCATCATCTTGCGCGGTCTTACGCCCGACCTCAGAATGCAAAATTCTGGCCCATGTTTAGAGATAAGTTACTACTGGTAGTAAGATACACACATATATCTATATCTCTATCTATATATATATATATGAAAACCTTGGCCTGGATTGTGCTGTTTTTGTGGTGCAAATTTCCCCAAAAATTGTTGCAATTGACGCTGCACATTGCAGAATTTTAAACGTAAGCAATGTGTGCTTTTAAAACCATCCCACTAAAAGTAAGACCCACCCATAAAATTAGCTGTGCTCTCAAGGCCAATTAATTGGAAGTTTGCACTAACTGCACTCATTTGCTGGCTGAAGAGGCACTTAAAACTGGATCTTTTGGACACAAGGCCACTTTGGATATATTTCAAAAGGTTTTGAAAGTGATTTTTTTTTTAACAATTACTAAAACAAACTGACTACTGTACCCAAATATAACATTTACTGTCAATGTATCAGTAATTACATTGTCAAGGTCCAACAGCAGCTATGGTGTGGCGGCTCAGGACTGTAAGGAAAGACCTGGACCATGGCTGAATGCAGCAGCAGATTCTGTGAAGATCCTAGTGAAGCCTAGAGATCGGAAAGTCGCGGGAGGTGTGGAAGGATCTCGACATTATGCAACCACAGCCTGATCAGTCAACATTGCAGCTACAATTGTGTTGCAATTCACTGATGGGAAGTGAGTTGTACATTAAGAAGGACAACAAAACCGTGGTTCCCTTGGAGGTTGGAATTGAAATGATGGTGGCAGCATCTCATTGTCCAGGAGCTGTTTTATGACGGAACCCTTTAACAACTCAATGCACACTCAGTCTATTATTGCTTCTTATCATGTCTATGTCGAGCTGGTATGTTTAAAGTGATCACCATACAACATTACAAATGTCTTTTCTTTGCAGCTTTGATTGTATTAATAAAGCAATTGATGACAGCCTAAAGAAAATGATCTGCTTGTTGACTGGCAATTACATTGTTAAGACAACTGCTTGTTAAAACAGGTGATTGGCATTGGTTCACCTATAAGTAACAGTTCTCTTTAAAATTCTCAATAAAGGTGTTCGATTTAGGGAGAGATTGTGTCAATCGCAATTCTCGATCTCTGAATCTAAAAGAGGTATAAATGAGTACAGCTGTAACACTTCGGTGTGGAAGGGATTGGGCGAGTCTGCTACACTGTACAGCTGCCTTGAAATTAAACCTGCTTGAAGTAAAAGACATTGGACTTATTCTTCCATGACAAGCACTTATTGTGAGTAACATTTACAATGGAACTGTCTATGTAAACTTAGCCCTCTGATTACACCATTTGCTCATTGGTGATCGCTTGTAGTCTTTTCCTCACAATTCTCTCAAAATACTTTTCATTTTTTTGCCATTTTTCTTCAATATTTTAATTTTTACTGTCCAAGTAAGGATTTAAACAAAATATAACATATATTTTACAAGGAGGAATTTTAGTGCATTAATTTAATTGTCATTTTTATGCATTTTAATCTCTTCATTAAATTTTCACTGGAAGGCTCAGTCTCTCAAAAATCAAGTCTGAATGATTTTTTTTTTGTAAGCATGAGAACTGAATTTTGATTATGCAGATAAACATATGTAGCACACTAAATTTGCCCAGATGTTTTGATACTGTTTGGTCAGCTTTATTGACTGGCTATTTTTCTTGAATTTCTAACAGTTTTTTTGCTCAATTGTTTTTCAAGATTTTTTTTAAAGGACTGGAGGACAAATTTCAGAATCTTTGTGCAGATAAGCTTAGATTGGCCTGCCATGTAAAATGGTGGCATGCAGCTGATTGTGAGTGGTGATTGGTGCTGTGCCTGCTCCTGCCCAACCTGCCTGACATAGGTAAGTTTCTGGCCATGGTCTTGTACTGACTGTGGTCTCCACACCTGGAAGTTGATAGCATGTTGGCTTCTGGGCCTGCTGTAGGCTTCTGGGCCTGCTGTAGGCTTCTGGGCCTGCTGTTGGCTTCTGGGCCTGCTGTTGGCTTCTGGGCCTGCTGTTGGCTTCTGGGCCTGCTGTTGGCTTCTGGGCCTGCTGTTGGCTTCTGGGCCTGCTGTTGGCTTCTGTAATTCTGTCTGAATTCTGTAATTGCTGTGAATTAGTGGCAAGGCTGGGTTACAGACTGACACCTTGCCCAATGAGTGCTGCAGGGTGGAATGTCTCATCTCTGAGGCTGCAGGCTCTGACCTGGAATAAGGTAACAGCTAACATTTTAAGGGGCCCCCTGGCCTGGGACAGTGTCAAGTGACTATCAGACGATCAACCGAGTGCATCTACTATACACGGTGAAGTTTTGTGCATTTTCCAGTCTGGCCAGGTAAGTCAATTTAAATTTTAACTAATCTCTGCCAACCATGTCAATCTTCATAGGTGGCAGAGATTTTAAATATCAGCAAGTCTCCCACCTTTTGGCAATGAGGAGTTGTACATTGTTACATGTTTCCATACATAGATGCCTGTGCCACTGAAGTGAGGAGAAAGGTGTTCTAAAAGGGGCACAGTGGGCCTGTGTCTGGTGCCTGCCTGTGTGCAGCATATGATCGATGTGACCAGCTCATGAAAAATGCTGCAAAAAGGAGGGCCAAGAGCTCACCAAACCCCTTCTGTATCAGTGGAAGACATACTATAGAAACCTATGTTGTATTAAGGCATCTCTGGTGTCACGGCCATCCACTTGATCACAGCTAGGGCCATCAGCAGGAGTATCGCCATGGTCTCTCAACTCAACTTTGCCCTTGTCCTCAGGATTGGCCCCCATCTGGCATGTCAACACCCTCCAGGGCATCCCCTCTTTGGATGGTGATGTTATGGAGTGCACATCGGATCAAATCATGACCATCAGGGACACATGTGAGGCGGAGTTCTGTAATACACCTCCAGATCCATCCAGGCATCAGAATCTCATCTTTAGGAGACTGATGGTCTGCTCCACTATGGCCCTGGTGCTGGCACTGCTCCTATTGTACCTCCTCTCTGCACCAGGTCTGGTCACTCACATGTGTCATTAACTATCTTTTCAGTGGATAGCCCTTATCACCTAGTAGACATCCATCCAAGGAATCTGAGTTCCTAAGGATATATGAGTCATGACTGCTGCCTGGGTGCCTGGCTCACCTACCTGACCCATCTGTTATGGTCACAAACCAGCTGCACATTGATCGAGTGGAAGCCCTTTCCACTTATGAAGGTGTGTGGCTGTCCAGCAGGAGCCTTGATGGTTATGTGTGCGCAGTCAATGGCTCCCTGCACCCTGGGCAATTGGTGCAAATCCTCAGGCTCTATCCATTGATTTTAGCCATCCTGCATGAAGGAGATGTGATACCCAGACCTTCAGGCCATTGCATCTTTCAGCACCTTGATGCAACGGTGTGCAGCAGGCTGAGTTATCCCACTGAGGTCTCCATAAGCTGCCTGGAATGAGCCTGTTGCAAATAAATAAAGCGCCACTATCACCTTCGATGCGACAGGCATCGGGTGGCTCCCAGGGCAGTTGGATGAGTTCTTCCCCTGTTAGCATTTCACATAATGATGTCACAGTTGCCCTTGAAAGCCTGAGTTGTTTTCTGCACTGAGTCTCACTCATTTGTAAGGAGCTGAATCACTACCCTTGGGGTGGCATGAGATCGTCTGTGCCTCCAACCAGGGTTTCTGGGTTCCTCCTAACCATTGGGGTCTGGCGCTGCTCTGTCCCCTTCCTGAGGAACCCCAACACCCCGAGTCTCCATGTTCCCTCATCCTCACTGGAGGTTGTCTCCAATTGAGACCACAATCCCCATCCGTCCCCAAGAGTTTTCACCCCTCATCCCAGGGTTACGGACAGGAGAGTATCCGATGAACATTCAAAAGAACCCCCTCTGAATGAGAGGAGATTCCTCCACATGATAAGATATCCAAAATGTTACTCTGCACACTCAGTTGAGCAGTCCTGACAGTCAACTGAGTTTGAACTGCAAAGCTGAAACTCTAGACTCAGCTGCAGTTTTAAGACCCTCCTAAACAAGCTTGCCTTTTTTTTAAAAAAAAGGTTTCCCCACCAGTCATAAATCTCATCCTGAAGGCCTATTATTGCCTTCTGACAGTATTATTGCAGTGAGATGGGTAGATAATTAGCTCAACTGCCTTTTAAATTGATATTTAAATAACACTGCTGGGTTCCCGACTTTCTGACCCATATTATCAGAAACAGTGATGACATGATAAAAGGTGCCCGATATCATCATCTGCGAAGTGGGAAACATTCCTGACCTCAAGTGTATTATTCAGCCCTGTTTCTGTTGGTGTGTCAACTGGGAAAAAATCATCCTGTAGTAATTAGATGTCTATTGTATCTACTTGTCTGATTCTACAGGCATCAGAATGAGAACGCAAGCATTGAAAGAGCGGGGGGTGAAATTGGTATTGAAAACTCAGCAGGTCTGGCAGCATCTGTGGAGAAAGAAACAGTTAACTTTGAGTCCGTATGACTCTACTTCAACACAAATAAGGGCAACTGGAAGTTGCCTGATTTTCACCTGATTTTCTTATCTATTGACTTCAGAAAAGATACATTTTTGAATGGGTAAAGATGTCCTACAAAACTACAGTGGCATGTAGAACTGAAGCCAATGTCTGGCCTGTACTGAGTGAGTGGGTTTCAACTTGGCCACTATTGGATTGGATTGTTACCATTAAAAGGTCCTAAGGTGCCTACATAATTGTATTGTAGCAAGAGCCAGAACATTTGAGACAAAAAATATAATGAAAAGTCCCCATTTTATGTCCCTCTGCTGATATCTGACATCTGAATTCACCACATCCTCTTCAGATAAAACACTGACAAGCAGAGGAGTTAACAGGCTAGGCATGAGGATAAATCAACAGAGTAGACAATAAAATGTGATGAATATGCAACATTAGGGGCCACCACTAGTCAAGATATTCCACTATGGTCTTGATCAAAAAAAACACAAGTGTGTAGATAAAGGAAGATGGTGAACATCGGAAATTCCTTTGCATAGCACTGCTGTTGGCCGTGCCACGCAGATTTATATGGATTCTCTGGGGCAGACAGCCATAGTTGGCATTCTTCACTTGATATCATAGAAGAATGCCTTCTGAGTCTGGCCGGTAGCAGCCAGTGGCACTGACTGCCCCTGGAATTGATGCAAGTCTACATGGTGCCTTTGCAAGCGAGTTTCTCCCCTACCTATGCAGTTTTTTGTGCTATGCAATTTGTATTTCAAACAATATCATTTTGATTTGCATTATACATGGAACATATTTTTGTAAGGGGAATTAGAATGGTCGATTTTTTTTTTAAAAAATGACCAGAATCCAAAGAATTGTTCAACTTGCTCCTCTTCTCACTGGTAAAGGTTATTACAAGTGCAGTTCTGGGCACTCAGTGATTTGTTTTTTGTGGAATACCTCAACCCTTTCTTTTGCTTGTGGGCCTTTTACTAGATCACCTTCACCCTGGCTACCCATCTGTGGTTACTGAAACTTTCTGAAGTACTTTGCATCTCCTTCTGACCTTTGAAATCTTGTTGGCTGTTTTTTTTTTAGCTCATCAATCTTTGTTTTTCTGTTTTTGTCAAGTATAAAGTTCTTGTAAGCCAGGGAATGAGACTTCTGTGTTCTTTCGAAGGGTCATGAGGACTCGAAACGTCAACTGTGCTTCTCTCCACCGATGCTGCCAGACCTGCTGAGTTTTTCCAGGTATTTCTGTTTCTGTTTTTGTTCTGTGTTTATAACCCTGCTGCTTCACTCCTGAGTCAATGGAAACAAAGCCACAGCCATGTCACACTAGACAAGTCCTGTGCTTAAAAGTTTGTGGGTTTATCTACAACATTAACTTAATGTGATAGATAAATAAGACATAACCAGGCAGAAATTGGTGTTCTAGCAATTTGCAAAGTAACTATGAATAATTAGCATGCAGTAACTGCCAAAGAGGCTGAACATTCATAGAGGATGAGTCCACCATAATTTCTGGTTATATATTAGGTCTAATATTTTGAATGTCAGTATGAATTAAATGGAATCTAATTATAACAAAGCGCTTTGACAGATTTTCTATTAGAACAAACACATGATCCTGGGTGAAACTCTGATCTAGTCCACTGCAGACTGCAGCTAAATAAGAAAATTCTCCAAATGCTTTTTTGGTTCACACCAGTTTGTTATACAGAAATGTAACAAATTACTAATGCAATAGGGTGAAAAATAATTAAGAAAACAAGTTTGGCTGACTTGGTGTAATCACACTGCACAAGTTTACTTACAGTCTACTCTAAATTTGTGGCATAGATCCACAATCATTTGAGACTGAACCGACTGTGGAGTGAGAAACTGTCGGCAGCGCTTGGGTTTGACACTGAATTGAATGGGTAATCCAGGGTGATTCCAACCCTGGTTTGTAAGGTTCACAAGCTCTGCTGGACTTCCCAGGTACTTTTTTCTCAATCAGATATTTAGAGAACAGAAATTCCTGTTCCTGTTCTCTGCAGAACATTTAAGTTTCTGTTGGGCAGAGAGCTGTGCACATGATAAATACTAGCATTCCTCCCCGCAGATGCTGTCAGACCTCCTGAGTTTTTCCAGGAATTTTTGTTTTTGTTTTGGGTTTCCAGTATCCGCAGTTTTTTGCTTTTATTTTATATAAATACTGGCATGCCCAGAGTGCTCAGAATAGGCATGAACCAAGTAATGCAAATGGGGAGCTGCGTTAAAGTGACCAGAACTGAAGTAGTTAGTGTGAATGTGTCCTAACTTAATGGTGAAATTTTGAATCTGCATTTTATTTTAATGTGCATCTCATTTTCTTTTCTACTGGTGGTAGTTATGTAGTGGAAGCTTCTCTGCAATTTAAAGCCAAGCCCTGGGGTGGGGGACAGTGACTTCTGCCTTCAGTTTCACTTTAATATTCATTTTAATGACTTTTTGGGTTTTATCTAATCTCAGCAAGTGCAACAGCAGGGATTCTTAAGGCTGGGGAGGAGAAAAATAATCAGTCAGCGTACCCAATTGAAATGACCCATCTAGTGCTATCTATAAGAGTGCGTGTGTAACGGTAGGATCTCTCAGGGTTCAACAGTTTGTCAACGCTCACTATCTAAACTAGACATGAAGAATCCTTGGGCAAAATATAAATAGCCTCCAACGCTGGTCACTCCAGCATGTTTTCACCTTCAGGAAGGGATTAAATTGGGGTAAAGCACATTTAAGGCCTCACATATTCACACAGGTGTTAAATAGTTTACATTGAACCTCATAGTCAATCATAGACTTTAGTTTGGAAGCTCAGTGTTTTTTTGAGAGTTTGCACCATATATCCAGCAGTATCTATTTATGTAATGCAAAGCATTCTTACGCTTGTAAACTGTTCTTTATGAAGAATTATTTAAACATGGCTATTAAGCTAGTCTTTAGCTGCAAAACCTGCAGGATGAACAGCAAAATAAGGAACTGGCCAGCGGATTGATTGCTCAAATCAAGTACTGACAGATGGGGAGAAGCTTCCTCTCTGAGGGCTGAGAGTTCTGCTCAAAGCAACATTTGGGCAGCATCCATCCCATTTATGGCTGATGAGGACCGCAGCACAAACCAATTTCAGGCAGTGCTAAAGGCAGAGGCCACCCCAATCTCTAGCACAGGAGATAAAAAATATCATGCGCATACATTAGGGATACTCCTCTGTGCCATTGTTGGAAGGGGGCGGAGCAGAGCAGGGCCCATTGAGCATTCAACTCATGCTATCATTAACCTTAAGTGTTTGATACTGACATTAAATTCTAAAAGTTGAAGATTCCCTCGTCTTGCTGTGCGCACAATTATTAAATGTATGCATAATAAGTGAAATACTTTCTAATGGACTATCACTGAAACCTGACAAAGGATCTAACAGAAAATGTAATTCTGTGGATTCCTAGTTTGAAAGGGTTTGCACCACTGACAGGTATTTCGAAAAGCAACGTGCCAAGAAGTTTCAGTTGCTTGAAATGGTGTTTCTGTGATTGAAAATAATAATATCTCACTCTCTCACCCTGTCAGATTTCAGGTGAGATTACGTAGATATGTCTTTCTGTGATGATCACAAGTACTTACTCATCTCAGCTGTAAAAGCATTTTAAAATTTACAAAATTAGGCCAAGTAAGTTAACACATTCAAATTGTGAACAGCAGGTGATAATAATGCCATTTATGATCGTTTTATAGAATTGAGAATAAAGCCTGAACTGTTTAGCATCTCAACAGAGATGGAAATGTTTTTAGCTAATATTAATTATCAAAAATGTTAAATTGCTCCTTGGCATTATGAATTAACATACCTTTATCTCATGTGAAACTGGTTGTCAGTAATTTCTTAACCTGGTTCATCAAACTGTTATCCCAGTCCAGCTTTGTCCTTATTTCTATTCAGAGGGGAAATTTATGCCCAGAGATTACATATGTTTTATTGATATGAAAACAATATACACAAATGTGATTGTTACAGGTCCATCTGCTCAGTTGATCCAGTTTAATAATATAATTCTGGCTTGCTGGCTGGCAGCATTTGATAACCCCTGTCAAGATTGTTGGAAAATTCGGCAATATTATTGTTGTTACCTTTATGCAGCTATGCAAACTTTGTGTAACTTTTGTTTCCACCTTCCACTGCAGTCTGAACACTTTATTAGATGGAAACAGCTAATGGTCTGTTGATTTTAGATTATCTACATGAAATCAGAGCTGAGATGAGTAATGTCTATCTTAGGAGACATAAAAATGTCACAAATGTGTTACTACCCGTTTGAAACGAAAACACTTTTGATGATTTTGGTAAATGAGTTTTTGAGGTGTGAAAAGGAAATTGGGGGCTTTGAACTTTTCAACTTTTGTTACAAATGCAGCTTTGAGACCAGTAGCCTCTGGGAGAAACAGAGATGGTGGACCTCAGTTATACTGCTGGCTCTCTCTCTCACTCTCTCTCACTCTTTGAAATGAGATCATAAGAAATAGGAGCAAGAGTAGGCCATTCAGCCCCTCAAGGCTGCTCTGCTATTCAATAAAATCTTGGGATGCTTTTTGTCTTCTAGTGTGAAGACTGATACAAAATACCTGTTCAACACTTCTACCATTTCCTCGTTTCTCATTATTGATTCCCCAGTCTCATTCTCTAAGGGACCAACACTCGATTTAGATACCTTTTTCCTTTTTGTATACTTGTAGAAACTCTTACTCTCTCTCTTATATTTCTAGCTAGTTTTCTCTCATACTCTAACTTCTCCCTAATTTTTTTTGTCATTCTTTGCTGGTTTCTAAAATTTGACCTACCACTAATTTTTGTAGTATTGTATGAATTTTCTTTCCATTTAATACTATCCTTAACTTCCTTAGTTAGCCACAGTGCATCCTTCACAGACTCTTCCTTTCTTAATGGAATATATCTTTTCAGGAAATATTTTATAATTCCCCAAAATGTCTGCCACTGCTTCCCCACCATCCTACCTTTTAACCTATTTTCCCAGTCCAATTGGCCAACTCTGTCTGCTTGTCCAATTTTAATATTAGTAAAAAGCTGAGAGGTTTAAAAATTCTCAGGTCAGTAAACTGTAGCTTGCCTGAGCCAAGCTCTAAAACTTGGTCTTGATCGATACGAGTTGGGGCCAATTTATGCTACAATGCCCAGATATTCCACTAAGTGGCACTTTCCTTTAGTGTAATTTGCTTGAAATTGGCCAAACCAATTGCAAAAAATCGGCACATTTTAAGTGTAGAATACATCCAGTGCAATTAAACTTCTTGTGATCTATTGCACCTGTTTAAACAACATCACATTGGAAACCGGCCCCCTCCACAAAAGTGGTCATGCTCCCAGATCAAATGAACCATGATTATGACGTTCAACTAACTGAACCCTTCAAGGAGGTTCTAAAAATTTAAGGTTTTTTTAGGTGTAAGGGCACTAATAGGCACATTTTAAAATATTTTTAATTTACTAAGAAACTGAGCAATGTGTGCAACAAAATTAGTAAATGGTTCTACATGGATTTTTAAAGCTTTTTTTCAATCATTTTCAAATTGGGTTTCACCCAAGTGGTGGATTAACACAGTAATTAAAAGTACTTACTTTATGATAAGCTCATTTTCGGCTGTATTAATAACCTGCACCAGGTTTCCAATCTTAAAAAGTTCAGTAAATATTTTAATGCGTTTTTTTTCCATTACAATCTAAAAACTTGTGGATTTTGCTGATTCATGGGCGATGTTATATTTGGCAATATGCAAATAAATTTGAGTGGTGCTTGAGCAAAGAAAAGCTACTTAAAATCAGTGCAATTTTGAGTGCAAAATATGCCTGGAACACTGCACTCAAAGTGGAAACTCTGGCCTGGATGTTGCATAAATCAAAAACAGGTTCCCTTCATCCTTAACAACTCTATGTACAGTAGTGCCCTGATTCAGGGAACACCACCACCACCTGGAAGTTCCCCTCGAAGCCACTCACCAACTTGGAAATATATCGCTGTTCCTTCACTGTTGCTGGGTCATATTCGTGGAACTCCCTTCCTAACAACACTGTGGGTGTACCTACACAACATGGACTGCAGCGGTTCAAGAAGGCAGCTCACCACCACCTTAAGGGCAACTAGGGATGGGCAATAAATGCTGGTCTAGCCAGTGAAGCCCACATCCCATGAAGGAATTTTTTAAAAGTTAATTTGAATCAGAAATGAAATTACTATTTATTTTATTAAGGAAAAGGGCAGTTGAATGACTCCCATGTCTAATACTGGAACACCCCTCTGTGTTTGTTCAATAATTAAATAGTACTTAGATTTGTTGTGCTAAAACCATCTGTTACATTCACTTAACCATCATTATTGGAAGTAAAAACTCTGTTCCTTTCCAAACCACTGATGACTTTGAGTGCCTGAGATTCTAGAGTCCACTTTTTCCCTGTTAACAGGATCTAATTAGCTAGCCAAGTCTACAACTCCGTGTTGCTCATGACATGAGAGTATCATTGAATGCGTTTCTAGTATTCGACCCGTTATTCACAGACCCAAGTGCCAGCAATTGAGTCCACTGTCCAGAAATACGATTGTATTTTTGATTTGCCCTGCACCAGCCTGTGAACAGCCCATTATTTAAGGATCCGCATCAACTCTTTCTTGGTGCACAAAGAGAGGATTACAAAAGGGGAAATGAACTGTACAGTTGTGGGAAAGAAGGGGGGACGCGTTCAGTCCATGTTTATATTGTTGCTCCTTCGATAGATTCACCCAATTTATTGTTGTGGTAACATTATAAATGCGCCCGCAAAAAACAACATGCTTTTCGGTTCAGTACAAATATCAAACAGCAAATTTCTCTCCCCTGAACTTGTTCGTTAAACCCGCAAGATCTGGCTGCAGACTTCCTGCTTTACCCACACTCAACGGCCGAATTCAATGCGACCACCCGCCAAGTCACAAGTTTCAGATTAAACACAGGCTGGTATTTTGGGGATTTTTTCCTCATCAGCTTTTGCTTTCGAACGGATATTTCCGGGACGAGTAAACTAACATTCTCTCCGTGGGCAAACATAGAAATGTATCTTTTTCCTTTTTGTTAAAAAAGAAAAGTAAACATTGCAATGCATATTTCATTTTTTATTAATGTCGCTTTTCAACTTGCATTAAAATGTTAATGGTTGGAAAATTTTAGTGCGTTTTCAATATATATTTATAGATAGATAGATGTTTGGTTATTAAGATGTGAAGAATATTGTACTCACCACTCTGTATATTTTGTCTCACCAAGAATATTCGGAGCTGTAGCAGGCGGCGCTATCCTTGCCCAGTCTGAAAGCGTCAGAGTTCTAAATTCCTCATTCGATGGTAGTGTCGCTGAACATGAAGAAACTTTTTTTTGTCTGTTTACAGCCAGATAACGAATCAAACTGGGGAAAGCAGCCTTGCTTTTGAGGTGTTCGAGTTGTGCAGCAGGTCTCAGCAAACAAGCTGTGAAACAGGCGGAGTGTGCCAGTGACTGTGAAACAGGCGGAGTGTGCCAGTGACTGTGAAACAGACGGAGTGTGCCAGTGACTGTGAAACAGGCGGAGTGTGCCAGTGACTGTGAAACAGACGGAGTGTGCCAGTGACTGTGAAACAGGCGGAGTGTGCCAGTGACTGAAACAGACAGAGTGTGCCAGTGACTGTGAAACAGACGGAGTGTGCCAGTGACTGTGAAACAGACGGAGTGTGCCAGTGACTGTGAAACAGACGGAGTGTGCCAGTGACTGTGAAACAGACGGAGTGTGCCAGTGACTGTGAAACAGACGGAGTGTGCCAGTGACTGTGAAACAGACGGAGTGTGCCAGTGACTGTGAAACAGACGGAGTGTGCCAGTGACTGTGAAACAGACGGAGTGTGCCAGTGACTGTGAAACAGACGGAGTGTGCCAGTGACTGTGAAACAGACAGAGTGTGCCAGTGACTGTAACAAGACTGCCAGGATGCCCACTCACAACACAAACCCAGACTTTGACCGCAAGCACCAGTGGAAAACGAGATCTCCGTTTCTACAAACGTGTAGAATGTATCTTAGTTTTTGTTTTAACGTTTTTTTTTAGAAAGATGTAATACGTTAAAACTTTTATTGCCTTGAACTTCTATTTACGTTTTTATGGATCTCAAAAGTTTTAGCACATCTTCAAAAATTATTATACAGGGAATGTTCGGTTATTGCCTTAATGTATAAAGAAGATTGCACTCACTGCTCTCTGTACTTTGTGACACAATATTCCAAGGCCCAGCAGAGTATGTTCTGTGGCTCGATCTGCTGCTGTTCCCGCCAGAGCTCTGAAATCTTCATTAGAATTTTTTTTCCCCAACTAATGTGAAGAAGTTTTCAACTGCTTCCTGTTTCATCAGCTTCTGGCATGTCTCAAATGACCCTCTCATCGACCTCACTCTTTCAAAGTGTTCACCTAGATTTGTGGTGCATAGTACTTTGTTGTTAATTGTGAGGGTTTACCCCCCCGCCCCCTGTTTGGGTTTGATGTTTAGGGGGATGATGGTATCAGTGCTGGTGATTGACCATTTTCCCATTCTTTTGCAAAGATTTACTAGGATGTTGCCGGGTCTCAAGGAGTTGAGTTGCAGGGAAAGATTAAACAGGTTAGGACTTTATTCCTTGGAGCGTAGAAAGATGAGGGGAGATTTGATAGAAGTTTACAAAATTGTGAGGGGTATAGACAGAGTAAATGCGAGTAGGCTCTTTCCACTTAGATTAGGAGAGATAAACACGAGAGGACATGGTTTTAGGGTGAAAGGGGAAAGGTTTAGGGGTAACATTAGGGGCAACTTCTTCACTCAGAGAGTGGTGAGAGTGTGGAACGAGCTACCATCTGACATGGTAAATGCGGGCTCACTCTAAGTTTTAAGAATAAATTGGATAGATACATGGATGGGAGAGGTCTGGAGGGTTATGGACTGGGTGCAGGTCAATGGGATTAGCGGAATAATATTTCGGCACAGACTAGAAGGGTCAAATGGCCTGTTTTCTGTGCTGTAGTGTTCTATGGTTCTATATAACGAGCATCAAATGCTTGTGGGTGAAGATTAGCATTGACCAGATGGATCCTATCAAGAGTTATCAAGTTTGTAAACGTTTTCCATTTCCCACATCTGCCATTTTGTGATCACCAGAATCACACAGTGTAGAAGAGACCCTTCGGCCCATCAAGTCTGCACTGACACATGAGAAACACCTGACCTACCTACCTAATCCCATTTACCAGCACTTGGCCTTGAATGTTATGACATGCCAAGTACTCATCCAGGTACTTTTTTAAAGGATGTGAGGCAACCTGCCTCCACCACCCTCCCAGGCAGCACATTCTAGACGGTCACCACCCTCTGGGTAAAAAAGTTTTTCTTAATATCACCCCCACCCCCTAAACCTCCTGCCCCTCACCTTGAATGAAACCATTATAAAACATGGCTCATTTTTATGGAAAACTCAAGGCAAGTAAATATCCTGCATGATCTGTCTATACTAGGTGGTCATCAAGATTTTTAATAATACCAAATGGATATGGACAATCCTCCAAATCCCCTTTTTGGTGGGATTTGGGGAATGGGAGTATTGTTAGAGTAAGCTGTGGTACTGCATTTTTGTGTCTTGGAGGAATGTTTCCTCCCTATGTTTAAAGAAGAAGCCACTTTGACATTTAACTTCTAAAATTAAATTCCAGGAGGGTTTGTAGGTAGCTGTTTTGTATCTTAATTTTTTGCATTCTCTTGATGTTGCAGCAAGGGCACATTCTAATGAAGAAAGAGATCCCATAATCCTTGTCTAAAGACTCTTAAAGATGGCAAGCATCATTCTGACTTACCCAGTGACACACACCTCTTGCCATAGTAATGTAATTCACAGAATTGTTCCAGCACAGAAGAAGGCCATTTGAACCATTCTGAATGCACCAACTCTCCAAATGAGTAATTGATCTAGTACTATTTCCCCATAACCCTGCACATACTTCCTTTTCAGATAACTATTGTATTCCCCTTTGAACCTGCCTCCACCACATTCTCACGCAATGCATTCCAGGTCTCAATCACTTGCTGCATGAAAAAGTTTTCCTCATGCTGCCATTGCTTCATTTGTCAATGACTTCAAATCTGTGCCCCCTCATTCTCAATCCTTTCAAGAGTGGGAACAGCTTCTCCTTATCTACTCTGTCCAAACAACTCATGATTTTGAATACCTCTGTCAAATCTCCTCTTAGCCTTCTCTTCTTCAAGGAAAACAGTTCCAACTTCTCCAATCTATCTATATAATTGAAGTTCATCATCCCTACAACCAATCTTGTGAATCTTTTCTGCACTATCTCCAATGCCTTCACAAAGTGCAACACCCAGGACTGGACGCAATACGCTAGCTGAGGCCGAATTAGTGTCTTATACAAGTTCGACATGGTTTCCTTGCTCTTGTGTGCCATGTCCCTATTTATAAAGCCTAGCATAATGTATACTTTATTAATGACTTTCTCGACCTGTCCTGCCACATTGGGAAAAACTTGTGCATAAATAACCAGGTCCCTCTGCTCCAGTGCCCCCTTTAGCATTGTACTCTTTATTTTATATTGTCTCTGTGTTCCTCTTGCCAAAATACATCATTTCATATTTCTCCGCATTGAACTTCATTTGCCAATTGTCCACCCATTCCACTAAGTTGTCTTTGTGCTTTTATGTTCTACTCTATCCTCCTCACTGTTCACAATGCCTCCAAGTTTCATATTGTCCACAGATTTTGACATTTTTCCCTGTACACCTATGACTAGGTCATTAATGTATATCAAAAAGCACAAGAGTCCCAACACTGACCCCTGGGGAACCCCACCACAAACCTTCCTCCAGCCTAAAAAACATCATTAACTACTACTGTTTTCTGCCACTCAGCCAATTTCATATCCATGTAGCTACTTTCCATTTTATTCCATGAGCTATAACTCTGCTCACAAGCCTGTTGTGTGGCATTTTATCAAACGCTGTGAATGAAAGGTTATTCTGTTTTAGGGATGATTATAATACAGGTTTTAAATGTGATGTTCAGTTTCGCATGCACATGTCTGGCAATTGATCCATAATATCTTCAAGAGCATTGTTTAACCTTTCACTTTTTTGCTTACACTTCTCACCTTAATTCCTAGAAAATTGTGCAAGGTATGAATCTAGAATTTTGGTAATATTCTCCTAAGTGAACTCTCTTGAGCTCCTGACCCTTTCACCAATGAATCTATTACTATTACATCAGGAGCATACTGCTCCATTACCTGCCACTTGCAATAATTACCTTTCCCTTCAGAAGAAGAATCTTTATCCAGTTCCTCACTCTGTCAGTCCTGTGGACTAACAGACACACTTCTACACAGCACTGGATAAATAACAGCAAGAACAGTCTGCCTTTTCTCAAAACAAAATCCTCTTCATAAATATCTCAGCGCCTTCCCATCAGTGGGAAGGGCAGGCAGGGAACAACAGAACTGTCTTTCTACTCCACCCATTCAAGGATAACTCCTGCTTTTTGCTCCTTCACTCCTCAAATAACAGCCTACCCAAGAGAATGAAGTGTCTGTTGTTGAAGTGACAGTAGCAGCCTTTCGTGAAAATGATGTGTTCCTGCGCCACATGGGAACTCCAGAGCACATGATCCACATACTTCATGTGCAGAAAGTACCTCCAGTTGCTCGAACTTGAACTCAGGATTTCTTAGCTTGAGGAGAGGCTGGAGACGCTGCAGAGCATAAGGGCGGCTGGGATATTCCAGGAGCTGAATGGGTGCCCTGCAGCAACTCGGGCTTCAGAATAATAGGTGAGTGTCCAACAGGCAGCGTAGGAAGGAGCAGACAATGCAGGAATCTTCCAGGAGTGTGGTACTCAAACGGAATGCCAGTAAGGGTGACACTACCATGGGGGAGTGCAGTCTGCAACATATCCCTGGTGCTGTGGGGCAAATGACTGCACACAGGGCACAGCCAAGTATAGAAATTCAGTGGTCGTGAGGTTTGGATAGTCAAGGGGACAGACACACTTTCTGCAACTGTCAATGCACATCCTGCATAGTGTGTTACTTCCCTGGTGCCAGGGTAAAGGACATGACTGAGAGGGTGTCGAGTATTTTGGAAGGGGAAAGGGCAACAGCGAGAAGTCGTGGTCAAGGTGGGAACCAATAGCAAAGGAAGAAAGAATTGAAGTCCTGCGGTCAAGAGTATCAGGAGCTCAGAAGTAAAAAAGCAGAACTTCAAAGGTAGTAACCTCTGGATTACCCCCAGCACCATAAGTTAGTGAATATAAGAACAGGTGGATAAGAGGTTACTTCAAGGCCGGAGAAACGGTGAAGGAGGGAGGGCTTCAGATTCCTGATACATTGAGACCACTTCATAAATAAGAAGTATCCGACAGAGGGCAAATGCGAGGCAGAATAAAATGGGTATATATGTAAATTCATGTCTCATAGAATTATGGTTGATGCTGCAGGCAGAAGTCACCACATGGAAATATGATATCGTGGCAATAATAGATACATGGATCAAAGATGTGGAGAATTAGGAACTTGATATTCCTGGTTACAAGACATTAAAGAAAGATAGGAAAGGAAAAAAAGGCTGTGGCAATATTGCTCAAAGAAACTGCTATAGCACTGCAGTAAGGGATTAAAGACAGAATCTATTTGGTTAGAATTACGGAACAACAGAGGAGCTATTACACTATTGGGTGTATACTATAGGCCACCAAATGGTGGGAAGGAAATGAAGGAGTATACTTGCAGGCAAATCACAGGAAACTGCAAGAACTACAGAGTACTGAAGAATGAAATACTTGAATTATCTCAATATAGACACATAGTAACAGTCAGCATAGATACAAAATTGGATAAGGGACAAAAAACAGAGTGGTGGTGAATGGTTGTTTTGCACACGGCAGGGCAATGTACAGTGGTGTTCCCCAGGGGTCTGCATTAGGACCACTGCTTTTTTTGATATGTATTGACGGCCTGGACATAATTTCAAAGTTTGCAGGTGATATGAAGCTCAGAAATGTAATAACCAACAAGGATGATAGTGGCAGATTCCAGGAGGGCATAGATTGGTGTAATTCATGAAAATATAATAATTCTCATAATATTATTGTGATTTATTGTAAAGGTAGGTTAATAGCGGGGTTTGGGTAGTTTGTGTGTGGGAGGGGGGATGTCATTGATTGGAGACAGCTGGTCTGGAGGCTTTGATGCATCAAAAAAAAACGTGGTTTGAAATGCTAAATACATAAACATGCTGAAGCTTAGAATGAGGTGTGAGGAAAATTTGCGTTTTTAGATAAATTAGGTTAGTTTGAATTTCAAAGAGATGGTAAGATGATACACCTAGCCAGAAGAAGCTAACCCAAACGGTGTTTATTTTTTCCCAAAGATTACTGGTAAATCTTGATAAGTAAAGTTGCAAAGACATATTGGAACAATGGAATTTACATTAAAAAGGGAGAAACCTGTATAGAGGAGATGAGGCTGTGTCAGAGGAGAAGACATTCTAAGATTTTACACAAGTTGAAAAGCCTCCAGCCTTTGTGCATCAAGTTGCTTCCCACAAAACCAAAGCTGAGAAAATTCACCTTGAATTTTCCTATCCAGGGTATTGTGTTGCTTTGCCTGGACCTGTTTAAATCTATTTGTTTTTACCGTTGCCTTAACAGAGGCTGGAGCCAGATTAATTAGGGGTTTGAGGGGTCATTATAGTAGTAATTTGTAGATCTATATATGTGCTTGAAATCTTTTCTTTTGTTAAATGTTTAATTGAGTTTTCTAAACCTCTGAAGTCCATGATAGCCTTATTACTTCTGAATTCAGGGCACGCATCTCGAAATAAAATACAAATTGCAAAACAGTTGTGACTGTGTAATCAAGTTTCCCTCATGGATTTGATCCACCCAGCACACACTATCTGCTACATCATAACAGACAAACGGCAGATGAAATTTAACACTCAGACATATGAAGATATACTTTTTGGTGGAAAAAAGAGGAGAGGCAATATGAACTAAATGGTATATTTTTTAAAGTGATGCAGGAACAGAGTGGGGTGTATATACACAAATCTCTAGGAGCAGGATAAATTGAGAAGGCTGATCAAAAATCATATGGGATCCTTGGCTTTATTAATAGAGGAATAGAATGCAAAAGTGAGGAGGTTATGCTAAATATCTTATAAAACACTGGTGGGCCTCAGTTGGAAAATTCCCTTCAATTTTGGGCACCACACTTTAGGAAGAATGTCAAGGCCTTGGAGAGGTTTGTGGACAGTCTGGAAAGTTGGCATTGTTCTCCTTGGAGCAGAGAAGGTTAAGAGGTGATTTGTTAAGTGTTCAAAATCGTGGATGATTTTAATAGAGTAAGTAAGGAGAAGCTATTTTCAGTGACAGAGGCATCAATAATCAAGAGGTCGCAGGTTTGAGATGATGTGCAAAAGAACCAGAGGTGACATGAGGAAACTTTTTTTACGCAGCAAGTTGTTGTGATTTGAATTGCACTGCCTGAAACAATGGTGGACGCAGATTAAGTAGCAACATTCAAGAGACCTGAATACATGCTCGAAGGGACAAAGATGAAAGAGGAGGGGAGTGAGATTAACTGGATAGCTCTACCACAATGGGCTGAATGTCCACCTTCTGTGCTGTATCATTATATGATTCTGTGGTTATGTGAAATGTCCTGATGGTTTTGTGCTGGATTTTCAAGCAAATCACCAGTCAGATTGAACCTGTGGTCCCTTGTGATGCTATTTTTTTATTGTTCATGGGTTGTGGCCATTACTAGCGATGTCAGCATTTATTGCCATCGAGAAGGTGGAGTTACAAATGGAAAATTAAAAATTATCCTGCGGGCGACCGTGATCACCCAGAACAGACCATGGAACACCACTGCCCGACTTGTAAACACGAAGCGGGTGTTACAGCAATACACCCCTCCACTCTTGATATAATATCCTGGCTCAACCACCTTGATGTAAAATTATAGTTGCTGCTCTACACCTAGCCATACGAAAGAAGATAGAGGCGAACACCTTTTTGAACTGCTACAGTCTGTATAGTGTAAGCATTCCCACAGTGCTATTAAATAAGTATTAACCATAGAACCATAGAACACTACAGCAGAGAAAACAGGCCATTCGGCCCTTCTAGTCTGTGCCAAAATATTATTCCGCTAGTCCCATTGACCTGCACCTAGTCCATAACCCTCCAGACCTATAGAACCATAGAACACTACAGCACAGATCTGCTGCCCCTGTCCTGATGGTAGAGGTCACAGGTTTAGAAGATGCTGTCGAAGAAACCTTGCTGAGTTGCTGCAGTGCAGTACACCCTGCGGCCATGGTGCGCCAGTAGTGGAGGGAGTGAATGTTTAAGATGATGAATGGGATGCCGGTCAAGGGAGCTGCTTAATTGTCCTGGATGGTGTTGAACTTCTTGAGTGTTCTTGGAGCCACATTCATCCAGGCAAGCCACACTCCTGACTGGTGCCTTGTAGATGGTAGAAAGGCTTTGTGGAGTCAGTTACAACAGAATTACCGGCCTCTGAGCTGGTTTTGTAATCACAGCATTTATGTGACAATGTTGCAACTGTACTGGAACATTTCGACTAGAGATGCAACTGGTTCTGGCACACAAGTCTTCAGCGTCACAGCTGAGGTGCTATCAAGGCATGTGATAGCCGTTGCTGTGTCCAGTGCTCTCAGCCATTCGTTGACATCACATGGAGTGAATCAAATTGGCTGAGGAGTGGCATCTGGAATGGTGGGGGCCTGAGGAGGAGGCCTCACTTAGAAAAGAGGGATATGTGACATTTCAGCCATATGTCTAACTGCTAGGTGGATAGAGGAGGCAATGGGTGATCACACATTAAACTTAGCCACAAGGTGTCTGATATTTCAAAATATGTTTACATTTCTAGTGTAAAGCTGTAAACATTAAAAATCTTCCAAGCGAATTGTAAGTGTTGGTAATGCTCAGAACAGTTCCATACAATACTTCTCTATTCCAACATAGAATGGGTTGTGGATTGAAAATTCTCTCTGTGGCTGCAACAGGGCTTTGACATACAGTATCAAGCTGAAAGTAGCAGGGCCATTAGTTCTGTCTCTGTTCTTCAAAGAGTTTTGGCTATTTTATTTAATAAAAATTAATCAGGATTTCTAAATGACTCAGCATTGCAAAATCACTGTGTTGTAAAAGGGAAGTAAGCGGATATGTTTGCTTTTGTCATGATATCAAGTTCCTGCTCTTTATAACATTCTTGTTATTTGGTGAAATTCTCAGGCAGAGACTGCAAACAATGAAACTATAGCATCACATATCTTCCAAGACATGTGCTCAGAAATATCCTTTTCCATTGGGGCTTTTTGGCATCATCAACTACGCTCAGGGAAAAAAGGAATAAAACAATTTCCCTTCAAGATCAAGCTGTCAAGAAGATATAATCATTCTCAATGTTATTGGAATTTATTGTAAAATAGACTAATAGGTGTGTGTGTATATTGAATTAGTCTGATGTTAGGTTTGAAATGTTAACTAGGTAAACATGAGGAAGTTTAAAAACATAGGTGTCAAGGGAATATTTACATTTTGAAATGGCGAGTGGTATTGTCGCTGGACTGGTAATCCAGACACCCAGGGTAATGCTCTGGGGACCCAGGTTCGAATCCCGTCATGGCAGATGGTGGAATTTGAATTCAATAAACATCTGGAATTGAAAGTCTAATGATGACCATGAAACCATTGTCGATTGTTGTAAAAATCCAAATAGTTCACTTACGTCCTTCAGGTAAGGACAGCAGATTTCCTTCCCTAGTCCGGCCTACATGTGACTCCAGATTCACAGCAATGTGGTTGACTCTTAAATGCCCTCTGACCAGGGGCAATTAGGGATGGGCAATAAAGGCTGGCCTAGCCAGCGACGCCCACATCTCATGAATGGAAAAAAAAGTGTTTTCAAAGGAAGGGTGAAATGTGTCACCTAGGCAGTTGGAGTTTAGAAACAATGAAGTCCCTTGGCCTATGGAATCAGCAGGGATGGTTGGGAAGCCACCTGCAATCGGCAGTGCTCCGTGATTTTACGTGGGCAGGCCAATTAAGGCCCACCCAGCATGAGGCACGAGCGGCAGTGCTGCCTGTGCGGGCGGGCGGGGGGGAGGAGGGTGAGCAAGCCTAGCGTGCACTTCGAGCATGAGCGTGAAAGAGTGCTGAAAAATCTCCGAGGCAGCTCAATGCCTCGGAGTTGAAGAATGTACTGAATACTAAGAACAGAAAAAAATTAATAAAACATGTCCCCTCAATGACACTGTCACATTAGCAGGGGCACGTTAAAGTTTTTATTTCATTTGTATTTTCTTTCGGAAAACAAAGGCCACTTGGCCTTTTCGCCTGGCCGTCAACCTTTAGGTTGAACAGGCAGTGATAAATTCAAGGACAATTGATTACTTAATGGCCTCAATAGGCCTTTTTAATTGTCGGCAGGCATGCTGCCGATTCCGGCGCTCGCCCACTGACTGAACTATAGCGCGACTACGCGTTGATATCTGCACGCTGGCCAATGTCAACGCGCATCATTTTGGTCAGGTCGGGTGCGCGCGTACCGATCTAAAGATTCTGCCCAGTGTGTTTATTTTTCCCAAAGATTACTGGTAAAACTTAACGCTATGAGAGGGTTTTATTATCAGGGAGATGATGTCCAAATACATAGTGAAACATGGGTATTTGCATTCAAAAAGGAAAATATGTATAAAGGAGCAAAGGCTGTGCATCAGGGGAGGCATTTTTAAGATCCTACAAGTGTGTGAAGAACCTTCAGGATCTATGCCTCAAGCTGTTGCCCTCAAAGGACTGAAGTTAAAGCTCACTTGGAATTCAAATTCAACTTGTTCAGGGTATCATGCTACTTTGCTTGGGTCTTTTACAGTCTGTGTCTTACTGTAAGATGCAGATTGTAAAAGACCCAAGCAAAATACCCTGAACAAGTTGAATTTGAATTCCAAGTGAGCTTTAACTTCAATCCTTTTCCTTAACAAAAGTGTAACTGGGAGTCAGATTGATTAGGGGATATAGTAATTTGTGGATCTCTGTATGTATTTAAAATCATTTCTCTTATTAAATGTTTCATCTAGTTTTATAAAAACCTATAAGTCTTCGTCTTATTACTACTTAATTCCAGGCACGCATCTTGAAACTTACACAAATTACAAATTAGTTGTGACAGTTGTTTCAAATCTCTCTCTGGGATTTGAGCAGCTCAGCATTTACCATCAACTGTGTCATAACAAAAGCACAATGTGAACTTTGGAATAAAAGAAAAATTATACTTCACTGACTTTGTTGTACCTACTCACATTGACACACCATAGTTATGCAAAGAGTAATGCAAAAGCCCATGGAGTAGAGTTGAGTGTGCTTGGGAATCGGGACCCACATTGAGCTTGAAATTTATGCCATTTTTCCAAAGAGGTTATGGTTCAAGTTTCTGCCCAAGCTCATTTCAAAATCATAACCACAAAAAAATGAACCAGTGCAATTGAGTAGTATAATGGAACATAAATAATTATGTTCTTTGCATTAAAAATATTCATTGATGCATTTAAGAGAAGTAACTTTGTGCAGCTTGATTAATACAGTTAAAAATGCTTGCATCACATTTTAAGTAAGTGTCTAGTCCACCAGCTGTGAGTAGTTTGATTTTAAGGGCAGAATTTCCCACGCCCTAGCCCAGTAACCATTGAAAAGCTGCCCCTGCCTTATGGCTGGTCTGGTAGGTAGAGACCTGCCTGTGAACCCCCCCTAATAGTGATGTGGTGCTGCCTGTGAAGCCTGGCGCTGATGACTGCGAGTGCTGTGCAAATGCAAGGTCGGCACACAGACCTCGAAGTCCCGAGCGAAGTGCCAAAGTTCACATTGTGCTTCTGTTATGACACAGCTGATGGTAAATGCTGAGCTGTTCAAATCCCAGAGAGAGATTTGAAACAACTGTCACAACTAATTTGTTATTTGTGTAAGTTTCAAGATGTGTGCCTGGAATTAAGTAGTAATAAGACTAAAACTTTTAGGTTTTTATAAAACTAGATTAAACATTTAATAAGAGAAATGATGTTTGGTGGCATAAGCAGACAATATGGCGAGAAGGCCAAAAATTGGTTTCACAACATCATGAAACCAGTTTGCAATCATCTGCCCATCAATGGCAGACCTTGTTTCCTGATGCCGGGAACTTCATTGTAATACATCCGCATGTCATTATAAGCCCAGCCCACCGGAATCATCCGCCGCCCCCCCCCTCCCCCTCCCCCCACGCTGGATCATCCAAGCACATCACCGTGATCGCACGCCGATGTGTTTCACAACTGTACATAAGCGACATGCACCTGGCGAGCAGCACTTCACTCGCGACTTCGAGGTCTGTGTGCCGACCTTGCTTTGCACAGCACTCACAGTCATCAGCGCCAGGCTTCACAGGCAGCACCACATCACTATTAGGGGGGGCTCACAGGCAGGTCTCTACCTACCGGACCAGCCATAAGGTTGCTGGGCCAGGGCTTGTGGAAGGTGAAGAAGTGGCCTCAGGCAAGGGAAGAGGCTGCAGGGTGAGGGCTGTACTGGGGAAGGAGTGTATCCCAGGGTGTGTGTGGGGGGGCACAAGTTGATCTGTGCAAGTGGCCTCAAGATGGTGAGGGCTGAGGAGGCAGCCTCCAGAGGAGATGAGGCCAGATGGAGATGTGAAGGTGTGTGAGAGAGAGTGAGTGGTGATGTCCCTTGAGCTAGCAGTGAGTGAGATGCCAGTGAATGTGTGATGGGCCTGTGGGTGTGTGAGTTTAGAGTGATGAGATGGTTGCCTTACCCTGGCGGCACAGATGAGATCATTCATCTTCTTTCTACATTGGATGGTCAACCTCCTCTTCTTCTGTGCAGCATTGGCACTGACCAGCACTGTCATTGCCCACCAAGCTGAAGCGCTGAGAAGTCAGAGCTGGGGTAGGCCTCCACTGCATCCCCGGGGTGCATCACTGAATCAGGGGGCTGCAGTCTTCTTGCCTTTCTGGGCCATGTCTTCTGTGCAGCAATCCTGGGCTGGAGACACTGAGGTGTGCGCGTAGCTACATTTTACATATGGTGCCCTATGTGTGGAAGCAGCAAGGTGACGGCCTGGTGGGCAAATGAGAGTCCGCCAGCCATCGGAATGGTGTGTTTCCCGGGAATGCATGATTAATGAGGCGGGATTGGGATGATACGGCGTGAAAAGCCGCCATTGCGGCCGGCGGGTAAAATATTCTTCTTCCTGCCCGTTACAGCACTTAGTGCAAATATGGGATAATTCTGCCCTAAGTCACTAAAAATGAGTTTAAACATTTTTATTGAACCACTTACTAGTTTCATTGGTGTGCGCTTGTTATTTTCTTAGTAAATTAAACATATTAAATATGTAAAAACGTTTAAAATAAGCCTAATAGTGTCTGCACACCTATGAAAATTTAAGTTCAACTTGAAGACCCTCCTCAATTGAGCATATTCACGGAAACCCCCCCCGATCATTATTTCAATCTGGGGGGGGTGGGGGCGGGGTGGGGGGTGATCAGTTTTGTGAATTGGGACAGCATTGAGCACATTGGTGGTTGTTTTTTTTTGAACCAGAAGATTCCAGGAACTCCACTTACCCTTAACATAACTTTTGTTTAAAACTCCACGATCCTTTTTGCACTGGTTCGGCCAGTTTCAGCTGCAATTACCCAGATAAAACCAGTGCAAACTGGTGGAAAGGTTAGACCTAGCTTCTGGCTAGTTTTGTTGTGGCAGAGGTGACCACAAGCATCAAGCACTTCTCTTGTCCTGTGAAGTGGATGTCATGTTTTGCAATGTGAACCATTGAGAGTTGAGGCTGAGAGTGGTGTGTGATCCAGCCTTACCCTGGATTACCTATCAATTCTTAATCTATGGAGAAAAGCTTTGACAATGTGGGCACGGTCCAGATGCTGACCTTCATGAGAAGAATCAATGAAATTGTATTGCTGAAATTTTGCTAATGTGATCTGTTCTTGTAACAGACCTGAGGAAGAATGACTGCCTGGCTGTACCTTTTTTTTAGTACAATTTTCCCAACCAGCACAAGAGCAAGGAGCTTCTAGCACAAACTGCGTCCAGCGCAAATAGAGTTTCCACAACCTTTTGCAGTAGTTTAGGAAGACATCACACTGTAAGATGACTCTGCCCACCAAACTGACCACACCCCCAGATCAAATTAATTGCCATTGGAAGCTTTGGCTAATTATACCCATTTTTGGGTATTCTAGGGAACTCTTTAAAAATTAAACTTTAAGTGCAAGGACACTAAAATACATTTTAAATGCTTTGTTTTTTATAAACTGACACTATACACAAAAATAACTAGTAATTTCTGTATAGTACAGAATCCTGGACTTTATAAATCGAGACATAAGCAAGGAAGTTATGATAAACATGTGTAGAACACTGTTTCAGCCTCATCTGGAGTATTGTATTCTTTGCGCTGCACCTTAGAAAGGATGTGAAGGCACTAGAGGGTGCAGGAAAGATTTCACAAGCATGGGCCCAGGGATGAGATACTTAAATTACAGTGATAGATTTGAGAAGCTGGGGTTGTTCTCCTTAAAGAAGGAGAGGAGATTTAATAGAGGTGTTTAAAACCGTGCGAGGTCTAGACCGAGTGGGTAGAGACTCTTAAGGGTGGGATTTTCCAGCCCTGCCTGCCATCCAGATTGTCTAGACACGCCACAACGGGGCCAGAAAATCCAGGCCCAAGTTTACTGATTTGTATTTACTTGATTAGGCCCATCTCTCCTGTACCAGCCTTTTAATTCTGACAAGTGTTCCCAGGTATTTATGAAGATAGCCAGCTTTTTATTTATATCCTTAGTCTTTGTGAACCCCTTTCTTTTCTCAAACGCTGGAGACTCTACCAGAGTTAATTATTTTGACCACAAAAGGCAAATACTGTAGATGCTGAAAATCTAAAATAAAAGCAAAATGCTGGAAATACTCAGGATGTCTGGCAGCATCTGTGGAGAGAAACCAATCTGATGTTTCAAGTCTGTCATCTGTCATTAGAACATATCCTTTGATTCTTGAGGCAATTCTTGTGCATGTACCTTTTTAAGACTCCTATGTTATTTCTCCCTATGTGGGTGACCATCACAAGGCCTGGCCCTGTTTCCTTCAGTAACTCTCCTAACTTTTCTCAGCTAGAGAAGTGCATGAAGGGGAAAGGCATTAAAGGCCATACTGATGGAGCTAGATGAAGTCTGATGGGAGGAGGCTTGTGTGGTGTGGGGACACCACCACAAATCAGCTGGGCCAAATGGCCTATTTATGTGCAGTGGAATGAAAGTATTGGAATATTGTAAAGTCGTTTTTAAATTGATGACCATGTAAGTCAAATTCTAGGAGACTAACGACTGAGGGCAGTCATCCAGTGACACCATCATTGTGGCTGAGGAATTGTAGCCACAGTTTTTCAGGAGTCTATGATTTTACCAACAGGGTAAGGGAGAAACATATAACAATATAAACATGGACAGTTAGCACAGACTCCCGTCCCCTGAAATCTAATGCAAATAAACATCCACGTAACATTGCTGTACGAGATAAGGATGACAAGTAAATTAAAAACGGCTTATTCCTCTTTAGGATTCGATCCCGTGCTTAAAAAAAAATCAAAGAAAAGAATTAATGTAGAAATTCAAATGAGCAAAGACACAATTAGAAACAGGTTTATCAGCCTGCATGTGAGTATATTAATGGAATTAATAATACCCCTTCCACTTTCATTGTTACCTTGCACTTTTTTTGAGAGACAGATACACATAAATCATTTGTTCAGGTTAATTCAGAAGAATAACTACTTTGAATGTTTTGTTCTTTAACAGCTTGTATGCTTAACAAACATCTTTATAATCACTTCAGTAAAGCAAATACACATTACAATTTAGAATGCCATGACTTATCTACAAGAAAACCAAATGTCAGTAAATGTATTTCACTTGACAACATATAGATTATGCTACAAAGTTGATATGGCAAATGTCAGTTCTTGATTTTACTCAGATTAGTTCGATATCAATGTTTCATTTTGGTCACGGATACTTTGAATTTGTGATGTTATCTGAAATAATGGCTGTTTTGCATTGTAGATACAAGACTGTATCAGGTTACAGTACAAACTTTGGGTTGGAAGGGAATGTCACAAAAAATCAAAACCCCCCAGTTGCAATGAAAGGCCAAACCTGAAATGTTGGGCTGAATTTTACAGAATGGGACGATGACACGACATCAGGGATGGTGGGAGTGGGAAATATTCATGTCGATGACACACACTGGTGCGTGACAGGACCTCTTCAATGATTTAAAAAGGACCAATTAAGGCTGCAGAAGATGTCAGCTAATTAAGGGCAGCAGGCGGCTCATAGTTCCAGAGGCTCACTGTTAGATTTTATTTTTAAAGGCAATAATTTACAGCATTTGGGCAGACACAGGCTACAAAGGCAGGGCTTTAGATCAATGGAGGCTGCAAAGGAATGGCTTCATTATGTGGAAGGGTCACTCCAAAATTCAGTGACGGCTCTCTGAAGATCTAGGTCAGAATTTTTAACTCATTGGGCGGGTGCATGACCCAGCCGAACGAGCGTAAAATGACGCGCGACGACATCAGGTGAGCACCCTGACATCATCGCACGCCCGCGCGATATTTCGGTCGGCAGGCGGGAGCAGGAGTCGGCAGAGTGCCCGCCGACAGTTAACAGGCCTATTAAGGCCATTAACAATGTAATTGAATTAAATTTTTCACTGCCTGTCCAAGCTTATGGTTGGCAGGCAGGCGAAAAGGCCAAGCGGCCTTTGCATTTTTTTTGCAAATCCTCATCCTCAGGCGGGATTAGGTTTCGGTCTGTCATTAAAAAAAATAATTTTCATACTAATTTCTAACATATCCCTGCTCATGCGAAAGAATCACATGAGGGGACATGTTTTTTAACAATTTAAAACTGTTTACTTTTAATTCTTAATCTTCATCTGTCTGAGGCAGCTCTGTGCCTCAGGGAGATTTTCAAGTCCGCATTGCATGAAATTCCCTGCTCGCCCTCCTCCCCACCCCAGACACTTACACCGATGGGCTTTGTTGCTGATGTAGAATGGCTGGCACAATCTGAGCACAGCCACGTGGGAGGAGGTGCCGGGGACAATGACCAGTGCAGCTCATGAGGCTGAACGCCCTACCCCTCCTCCTATTTCTTATGATCTTATGACAACCACAGGAGTGCATGTGGGGCCTGAAGGGGGTGAGGAGGGGCAGGCTGTAGGCAACGGGACTTCCCCTCAAGGTGTTTTGGCAGATGAAGGATCCTCTGCCACTTCGGTGGCACCGTGTGGCATGTTGTTCTGATGATTCAGGCAGCCCCTCCACAAACAGGTGGCTCCAAATGCCCTCAGTAGTGTGCACAGGCGCCCAGAGGAGAATAGCCAGGGCTTTCTAATGGACTGGAAGAAGAAAGGCAGCTGCCTGCCCTACATCAACTCCGGATACAGAGGAGCACCCTCTAGAAGTAACACAAGGGTAAATGCATGGACTGACACTTGTGGTTTCATTAGGTGATTAATTATTTGTCCAATGCAGAAGTCTTTAATGTGTTATAAGAATTAAGGGTGTTGTGATGCAACGTATAATGACTTGTGTATTTTTTTTTGTCAGCAGTGGCCGGGTGTGTATGGTGTGTAAGAGTGATCCCCCTGTGGTGACAGAAGGCCTTGACAAATAGTGCTGATGGGTACAGATGGATGTTAAGGGTCTCAGGAAAGGTCAGCAAGGCTGTCTCTGGAAAAGAGATTCATGTTTTGATGGCCCCTTGTACTTGTCTTCATGTGAAGTGTCTACTGATCAGAGTAGTGAAACTCCCTGCCATAGATGTCACCGTCCCATGAGCTGGGCCCCTGGTGCCACCCTCAGTTGGCTGGCACTTGTTGCCTCATGTTCATGCTCCTCCTCTGAGGATGTAGCTTGTCATTCCTCTGGCCCCACCACTACTCCTCTCTGGAGAACCAGGTTGTGCAGTGCACAGCAGACAATTATGCGGGGTACCCTTGAGGGTGCCTATTGCAGAGTTACCCCAGACCTACTGAGACATCTAAACCTCACCTTCATCGAGCAAGCCATTGGTCTTCTGGTGGCCCTTGTAATCAAAAGGCAGAAGTTGTAGGTGTCCTCTGCCTGCATATCAGGTCAGAAGCCATGGCTTTAGGGGATACCATCCCTTGTGTCCAGAACAGCTGAGTCAATTAGGACTCTCTAAAGAAGGTAGGAGTCATGACAGCCTCCTGGAAACATCACACACACCCACATAATCTGGCTGCAGACAATTTGAACATTGTGAAGGTGGAAGCCCTTCCTGTTCACAAAGGTCTGGTGGCCCTGAGGCAGCCTTGATGGTCACAAGTGCAGTCAATGACTCTCTGCCCTTGGGGACTTCCAGTCATGGCCCGAAGCCAACTGCCCTTTCAGCTTGACTCGCTTGATCAGTTGTGAACTTGATTTATTGGCCAGTCCAAAGATACATGGCATCCATGACCACCTTTTATGCAGCGATGGGCCACTAACTGAGATGCCACATAGATCTCCAGGTGACCCCTGGAATGAACCACAGGCAAAAAAATTAAGTGCCAACATCACCTTTAGGGGGCAAGGCATTTGGCTGTCCGCCACTTCCCATTGGCATCAACTCCTGCTGCAGCATACCACAGAACTCCACCAACACCACACTGGAGATACGTAGCCTTCATAGACATTGGTGCTCGGACATCCCCAGTGAAGCTGAACATCTAACCCTTTGAATTGGGTAATGCCTTCTGCGAGCATGAGGCTGCCCTCTACACCCCATGTGCCTTCTCATCCGTGTCCAATGACTTCCTCAAGCTGCTGGAGCTCCTCTGGCAACTGCAGAGGTTCCATGTGCCTGCATTGCCATCTCTGTGCCACTCTCCTCCTCACTGGAGGAGTCAAACTCTTGAGAGCAGAGACCCTCAGCTAGCTGAAGCCTCCACTGTGATGAGTTTTAAAGAACCTTGTCCAGACTCCAGTGGATGCTGTGGACCTGGGAGCCACCTTTCTACTAGCAGCACTTAAGTTTGGACTCGCCTCCTGCAGTGCCACCAAACTTGATAACTCTCACAAATTCAACACATAGCCTACCTGTCTCAGCAGAAAGCTGCAAACAATTCTTGCCACTTCCCTTCTCCATTGAGCTGCCACACAAACCTCATCTTCTGTGAGGAGGTAAGACACTGGGAGCCTCCATGAAACTCGCGCACCTTTCACAAAATCGCGAAAACTCTCAATTCCAGGGAACTGAGCTTCACAGCAATACTACCTGCCTGCCGGCAGTCCGACAGCCAGTGACTCACTGCACTGCCCACATCTTATAAAATTGTTCAGGGCTGGGGTGGTTGCCAGGGTGCCATCATGACGCAGTCCCATAGCGCACCCTCCACCGCCCGCGTTCCTGCCAGTAAAAATTCAGTTAACTCTTTCTCTCTCCGCAGATGCTGCTGTCTTACTGAGCATTTTCAGCATTCTCTTTTGTTATTTCAGATTACTAAGGCAGGCCTGACTATTTTCAGTTGTTCTCTTAGTTCAACTGCTTCTTCTCATTTCTAGTTCTTGAAAGCCATGATCCAACCAAAGGAATTGAAACCATAAACATCAGCACCAGGAGAAAAGGGTCTTAATTTAAATTTGTTGTCATCACTGTTTCCTACTTCTAAAAACAGAGATTGGAAACACGAGTCATTATAACAAATGACTCACCTCTAATACTAGAATGAATCTTTGTGGTTATGCATTATTAATTTGATAAGTTTTTTTTTAAATTTGCACTGTATTTCTGCTTTATATAAGCCACGATATACTGTTGCTTCATTATCTATACCAGTCATTTATTTATGGAATCTTTGTCAACGCTATCTGCATCAGACAGGTAGAGTGATTACTGTCAGCTTGGTAGCTCTGAGTCAACAGGTCAGGTTTGAGTTTTGCTGTGACCAAGGTAACTGAAACTCTGCTGGGTTAAAGATATTGTGGTCAGGTGTTTTTTCTCACACAGGATGACAAACCTCCTCGGATATGCTTAAAATACGACAGCATTACCTGAAGAGTGGGGAGTTGTCTTGGCCAATATTATTCCTGCAGGACTCCCCATCTAAAAAGTTTATCCTCTCTCTTTTTTTTTGCTGTTTTGGGTTCCTTGCTCAGTGAAAAACAGCTGCGATGTAACGATTACTGCTCTTAAAAGTAATGCATGCTCAACCATTCCCTCACTTGCACTTTTGACTTAACTCAGATATTCCTCTCTCCCATCCTGGTTGTTTCCCCTTGGATAGCCCCCAGCTTCACTCCTCCGAGACCAAAAGGCAAAGATACTCACAAAGCCATACAGTGCAGAAGAGGCCCTTTGGCCCATCGAGTCTGCACTGACACGTGAGAAACACCTGACCTAACTACCTAATCCCATTTACCAGTGATTACTGTGGTAATCGGAGGTGCAATATGCCTTTGAGAGAATGTGAGCAGATTGACCAATATGACCCAATAGCTCTGTAGTGCAGGCTACAATGTTCATGTTAGTGAAATAATCCATGTCCAAATACAGCAGGACCTGGACAATATCCAGGCTTGGGCTGACAAGTGGCAGGTAACATTTACACCACACAAGTGCCAGGCAATGGCCATTGTTAGAATCATATCTCTCAAGACTGAAATTTTCTTTTACAAAATGGAAGGACATAGCATGATCTGGACATGTGGATGCTAGCCTGGAATTTTTTTTAAAGTCATAAGTTCACCTTGGAACAATCAGCAAGCAGGCCTCTTCCAAGAAACCACCTGACCTTTATGGTACTTGAGAAGGAGCTGTGTTGTTTTGAACGGCAAAGCACTTTAACGAAAAGCTGGAACCTTAAGTTTGAACGTGTGGTTTTGTTTTCAGTCTTGTTATGGAACAAGCTAAGGAAGGAAGGCCACCCTAGCTGACTCCCTCTCTCTAGCTTGCCTAAAATTGTGTGTGGCTATCAACCTGTAGCCAGAGAAACCTCATCTGAGCATAACTAGGCTGCATTTGGACCTGCAAAGCTGAGACCAGTTGGTGAGAACTTCCACTCACCAGAACCAGCGACCTGTCTGCACACGAGAGAACTCCAGGTTGACAGCATCAAAATCCTGCAGATTTTATCCTTTATTTTATAACGCCCATCCTCCAAAGACCATCTCTGCAGAAAGACTCTATCTGTTTGTCCTTTGTTTGTCTGTGTGTCTGCTGGGAGAATCCTTTAGGAAGAGAGAATTATATTTCGTGATTACAATTGTAGTGTTAACCAGTACTTGCAACCTGTGAGAACAAATTTTGTTTTGAAATAACTTAATTATTCTTGAGTTTTTTGAAAGAAGCCTGGTCAGAGTCTCTTTTCTTCTGGGTACTAAAGGTATAGGTGCACAATTTGCCATTTCCGTGAGAGAATTAAACATTTAAATTAATGGTATGGCCTGCTGAGTAGTGGGGCTTGATCATTTGCATAGTCCCCCCATTCTGCTCGTAACCATCTCCAACAAGAGATAATCTAACCATCTCCTCTTGGCATTCAATGGCATTACCATCACTGAATTCCCCCACTATCAACATCCTGGGGGCTACCATTGACCAGAAACTGAACTGGACTAGCCATATGAATACTGTGACTACAAGAGCAGGTCAGAGGCTAGAAATCCTACGATGAGTAACTCGCCTCCTGACTCCCCAAAATAATCTACAAGGCACAAGTAAGGAGTGTGATTGAATACTCTCCACTTGCCTGGGCAAGTGCAGCTCCAACAACACTCAAGAAGCTTGACACCATCCAGGAGGTGGTGGCATAGTGGTATTGTCACTGGACTAGTATTCTAGAGACTCTGGGTAATCCTCTGGGGACCCAGGTTCAAATCCCACCATAGCACATGGTGAAATTTGAATTCAATAAAAAATATGATTCAATGAGAACCATTGTTGATTGTGGTTAAAATCCCATCTGGTTCACTAATGCCCCTTTAGGGAAGAAAATCTGCTGCCCTTACCTGGTCTGGCCTACATGTGACTCCAGACCCACAGCAATGTGGTTGACTCTTAAATGGTCTCTGAACAAGGGCAATCAAGGATGGGCAATAAATGCTGACCTAGCCAGTGATGTCCACATCCCATGAAAAAAGGACAAAGTAGCCTGTTTGATTGGCACCCCATCCACAAACATTCACTCTCTCCACCATTGACACACAGTAGCAGTAGTGTGTACCATCTACAAGATGCACTGGATGAATTCACCAAGGCTATTTTAGACAGCACCTTCCAAACCCATGATCACTACCATCCAGATGGACAAGGGCAGCAGATAGATGGGAACACCACCACCTGGAAGTTCCCCTCTAAGTCACTCACCATCCTGACTTGGAAATATATCGCTGTTCTTTCACTGTCACTGGGTAAAAACCCTGGAACTCCCTGCCTAACAGCACTGTGGGTGTAATTACACCATATGGACAGCTATGGTTCAAGTAGGCAGCTCATCACCACCTTCTCAAGGGCAATTGGGGATGGACAATAAATGCTGGCCTAGCCAGTGGCACCCACAACCCTTAAAATGAATTTTTAAAAACTTGAGCTTGGTTTTGTTATCCATTGCCAGAGCTAGCTGGACCACATCAAATAATATTGTGCCTCTGCCAAAACTCATTACTCCAACATCATCATGGAGGTCAAACATAACTCTTGACCTCTATTTTCCATTATCAACTTTTTGTTTCAACCCTTCTCTTCTGCTCCCTCTGCCTTCAGCTCCAACAATAGGTACATTGAATTTTTTTACAGTAAAATTGAGAGCAACTGTTCTGTTTCTTCTAATGTTTCTCACTAAACTACTGACCACCCAATTTCCCTTGCTGGCACCTGACATTGTTCTCTCTCCCTCTCCTCAAGTGCTGTCCCTTTCAAAACCACCATCATCATCACACCTTAAAAATTCAACCCTAGACCTATTTGTCCTTGCAAACTACTCATCCCCCGCCTACCCACTTTTTGCTGTCCAAGTTCCTTTACAAGTGTTATAGGCTCCCAAATCCTTGCCTTTCCTGAACCAGCATTATTAAATCCGGTTTCTGGTCCTCCCACAGCACAAAAATGACCCAAATCAACAGCAACAAGAAGTTGCATTTATATAACATCTTAATGTAGCAAATCATTTCAACTTGTCTAACAGGAGCATTATCAAACAAAATGTGACACTGAGCCACATAAAGAGGGATGAGCTCAGATTACCCAAACCTTCATCAAAGGGGCAGATTCTAAAGGAGCATCTTAAACGCAGAAAGAGAGGGAGAGAAGCAGAGAGAGTTAAAAAGGGAATTCCCCAGCTTAGGGCGTTGGCAGCTGAAGACATGCCTGGTAGTGATGGAGCCATTAAAAGTGGGTGTGCATGAGACCAGGACTGGAGAAGGGCAGAACCCTCAGCGTTGTAGGGCTGGAGGTAATTAGAGACGAGGAGGGGCACGGTCAGGGAGAGATTTGAAAACAACAATGAGAACATTAAAATCAAGGTGTAGCTGAACAAGGAGTTTAATGTCAGTCAGCAAGCAGAGACATAATGAATGAAGGGGAGGGGGCAAGTTAGGATATGGGCAGCAGAGTTTTGGATGAGCTCAAATTTGTGGAGGGTGGAAGATAGGAAACCGGCCAGGACAGCATGAGAATTGTCAAGTTTAGAGGCAACAACTGCATGGGTTAGGGCTTTGGTAGCAAATGAACTCAGGTTGGGCAGAGCCAGGCACATGTTATGGAGGTAGAAATAGGTGGTCTTAGAGTTGACCCAGATGTGTGACTGGAAGCTTATTTTATGATCATAAAGGACAGTTAAGGTTGAGAACAAAACAAAAACAGAATTACCTGGAAAAACTCAGCAGGTCTGGCAGCATCGGTGGAGAAGAAATCAGTTAACGTTTCGAGCCTTCACGACCCTTCGGCAGAACTGAAGCATAGTTAGGAGAAAGCTGAAATATAAGCTGGTTTAAGGTGGGGGGGGCGGGGGGAGAGAGAAGTTGAGGGTGTGGTGATTGTGGAGATAAGCAAGCAGTGATAGGAGCAGATAATCAAAAGATGTCACAGACAAAAGGATCAAAGAGGTGTTGAAGGTGGTGATATTTGTCTAAGAAAAGTGCTAATTAAGAATGGAAGACAGGACACTCAAAGTACAGCTCTAGTGGGGGTGGGGTGGAAAGACTAACAAGGTTTTAGCTTTAGATTTAAAAATAATGGAAATAGGTGGGGAAAGAAGAATCTATATAAATTATTGAAAAAAAAGAGGGGAGGGGGGAGAAACGGGGTGGGGATGGGGGGAGGGGGAGTTTAAGATCTAAAGTTGTTGAATTCAATATTCAGCCCGGAAGGCTGTAAAGTGCCTAGTCGGAAGATGATGCTGTTCCTCCAGTTTGCGTTGGGCTTCACTGGAACAATGCAGCAAGCCAAGGACAGACATGTGGGCAAGAGAACAGGGTGGAGTGTTAAAATGGCAAGCGACAGGGAGGTTTGGGTCTTTCTTGCGGACAGACCGCAGGTGTTCTGCAAAGCGGTCGCCCAGTTTGCGTTTGGTCTCTCCAATGTAGAGGAGACCGCATTGGGAGCAACGAATGCAGTAGACTAAGTTAGGGGAAATGCAAGTGAAATGCTGCTTCACTTGAAATGAGTGTTTGGGCCCTTGGACGGTGAGGAGAGAGGAAGTGAAGGGGCAGGTGTTGCATCTTCTGCGTGGGCATGGGGAGGTGCCATAGGTGGGGGTTGGGGAGTAGGGGGTGATGGAGGAGTGGACCAGGGTGTCCCGGAGGGAACGATCCCTACGGAATGCCGCCAGGGGGGGTGAAGGGAAGATGTGTTTGGTGGTGGCATCATGCTGGAGTTGGCGGAAATGGCGGAGGATGATCCTTTGAATGTGGAGGCTGGTGGGGTGATAAGTGAGGACAAGGGGGACCCTATCATGTTTCTGGGAAGGAGGAGAAGGCGTGAGGGAGGATGCGCGGGATATGGGCCGGACACGGTTGAGGGCCCTGTCAACGACCATGGGTGGAAAACCTCGGTTAAGGAAGAAGGAGGACATGTCAGAGGAACTGTTTTTGAAAGTGGCATCATCAGAACAGATGCGACGGAGGCGAAGGAACTGAGAGAATGGGATGGAGTCCTTACAGGAAGCGGGGTGTGAGGAGCTGTAGTCAAGGTAACTGTGGGAGTCGGTAGGCTTGTAATGGATATTGGTGGAAAATGGATATTTTTCGCAGTAGCTTTTAGCTCTTTGTTTTTATCTCAAGGTTGAGAACAGTCTGGTTCAGCCTCAGGCAACGGCCAGGGAGAGGGTAACGGTCAGTGGCTAGGGGATGGTATTTGTATTGGGTATCAAAGATAGTGACTTTGGCCTTCCCAATATTTCACTGGGGGAAATGTTTGTTCATTCACTACTGGATGTCAAATAAGCTGTGTGACAAATCGGGGATGGTGGAGGGCTTGAGAGAGGTTGTGGTGAGATCATTGCTGTTATGATGTGGCAGATGATGTGTGCTGGGTGGATCAAGTCCACGAGGGAAACTTGATCACATGGTCACAACTGCTTTGCAATTTGTATTTTATTTCCAGATGCGGGCCTGAATTCAGAAGTAATAAGACTAACATGACTTGAGATTTTTTAGAAAATTAAATTAAACATTTATTAACAAAAGAAAAGATTTCAAGCACATACATAGGTCTACAAATTACTATTATAATAACTCCTAAAACACCTAATTAATCTGGCTTCCAGTTACACCCCCTGTGAGGCAACAGTAAAAACAAACAGGCAAAACAACATAATACCCTGGACAGTGAGTTTCAAAGTGGTTTTCTCAGCTTCAGTTCCTGTAGACAGCAACTTGATGCACAGAGGCTGGAGGCTTTACACATGTGTTAGATCTTAGAATGCCCTCTCTCCTCATCTCACAGCCTCATTCCTTCATACATGTTTCTCCATTTTTCATGCAAAATCCATTGTTCCAATATGTCTTTGGAACTTTACCTTTTTCATAATATAAATCTTTTCATAGTATTAATTTTATCAGCAAAACTTTGGCAAAAACAAACACACATTGAGCTTAGATTCTTATGGCTAGGTGTAACATCCTACCAACTCTGAAATTCAAAGTACTCTGGTTTATCTAAAAATGCAAATTTTCCTTACACCTCACATTCCCAAACTTCAGCCATGTTTACGTATTTAGCATTTCAAACCTGGCTTCTTTTTGATCTCTCAAATTCTCCAGACCATCTGTCTCCAATTCAATTAAATCCACACACACAAGCACACGCACATGCGCCTGGATTTTTCCAATGGCTGGCGAGCTGGGTGGGAGCGGGCGTGGAGCTGATTGCCACCTGTGATCAGCTCCGTGCCACCATTTTATGTGGGCGGGCCAATTAAGGCCCGCCTAGCGTAACGCGCTCTGTTTAAATCTATTTGTTTTTACTGTTGCCTCACAGGGGTGCAACTGGAAGCCAGCTCAGCGCTACCTGTGTGGGCAGGGGGAGGAGGGAGATTCAGGGCCTTTGCTCTTTCGCACATGCGCATGAAAGAGTGCATCAATCTCTGAGGCACGAAACTCCCTTGGGGAGATTGAATGGATAATAAAACAGGCTAATAAATGATGTAAAAATTCATTTAAACACGTCCCCTCATGTGACGGTGTCACCTGACTTGGGACACGTTTGTAAAGGTGGGAAAATTAACTTATTTGTTTTATAAAAGCTTCAGCAAACCTCATCCCGCCCGTGGGTGATGTTTCCTGAAAAACTGGAAGGCCACTTGGGCTTTTCGCCTGCCGCCAATGACTCTGGTGTGCACCCGTCGAACAAAATATTGTGATGGCGTGCGATGACATTCAGGACGCACGCCCGACATCATCACGCATCAGCGTGTCTGGCCCGCCCCCGCACGCCAACCCGGTAGATTCTGCCCATACACACAGAGAAACTATCCAAACCCCACTATTAATCCACTTTTACAATAAATCACAATAATATTATGAACATTATTATATTTTGACAACACCCCCTCTTTACGGTAAAATGAACCGTCATAATTTAAAAAGACGGCTTCATTATCTTAACCCAGCTTACACTACCTCCTATATTTATCTATATACTAACATTACTACATTACCAGATGCATGCATTAACATGCCAAGGGTTTATATATATTATTTATATATATATATATTTGGTATCAACAAAAATCATTCCAGTCCAGTGTTCAAGCTTTTCAATGTCCAATTTTCCCTTTAAGCTTCAAATTCTTGACAATGCATTTGTAATTAGATTTTCTTGTCTGGCCACATGTATAACCTGTAGATTAAATGGTTGCTGTAATAAACTCCATCTGAATGTTCTTGCACTTCAGTCTTGAAATTTGTCCAAAAACTTTAAAGGAATGTTGTCTGTACAAACAATCGTTTCTGATGAACTGTTTGCAACATAAATCTCAATGTTGCAATGCTAACACCAGACCTAGAGTTTCCTTTTCGATTGTTGGATATCTTCTCTGTTAAAACCCTATCGGTTTCTCAATTCCCATGTCATCACCTTGTAATAGTATGGCCCCAATGCCTATATCGCTTGCATCAATGGCCAACTTAAACTGCTTGGCATAACTAGACACTGCCAAAACTGGTGTCATAGTCAACACAGCTTTCAAACTGTCAAATGCCTTCTGACACTCCTGTGTCCATTGAAACTTCTTCCTGTTTTTTAATAGTTCAGTGAATGGAGCAACCACACAGCTAAAATTTGGTACAAATTTCTGGTAAAATCCATTCATGCCCAGAAGTCTCAAAACTACTTGTTTTGCTATAGGCATGGGGAAATCCACAATAGCTTTGACTTTTACATCTCTCGGAGCCACCTTACCATGTCCTATGGTATGGCCTAGATACATAACTTGCGCTTTTGCAAATTCACTTTTAGCCAAGTTCATCACCAAATTAGCTCCTTGTAGTCAACTAAATAATTCTTCCAGATGTTGTAAATGCTCCTTCTACGTTTGACTGAAAACTATCAAGTCAGCACAATTTCTCAGTCCTGCAATTACTTTGTTCGTCAGTCTTTGAAATGTTGCAGATGCATTTTGCATACCAAATGGCATGACTTTAAACTGATATTGTCCATCTGGCATCACAAAAGCTGATATCTCCTCTGCTGTGTCCGATAACGGTACTTGCCAATATCCTTAAAGCAAGTCAGTCTTTGTGAAAATTTTGATTGTCCCATTTTCTCAATACAATCCTCCAACTGTGGTATAGGATATGAATCCACTTCTGTCACCGCATTTACCTTTCGATAGTCCTCACACAGTTTTTGTGTTCCACCCGGTTTCAGTACCAACACAATAGACGAACTCCAGTTACAGCAACTAGACTCAATGTTGTCATTTTGAAGCATGAATTCAATTTCTTTCTGTACTTGTGATGACTTTGTTGGATTTAATCTATAAGGATATTGCCTTATCAAAGATGAAACTTCTACACAGACATAATGTATAGCTAAATTTGTCCTCCTCAGTTTATTCCTACAAATAGCTTTGTGTGACTGCAATAGCTTTTCCAAATCATTTGACACTTGTCTTATCTACTTGTCTACAATCTTATATCTAAATTTTCAAGTACCCCCTGATTATCCAACTTGATTAGAGAAAAATCAATTTTGGAATCCTTCATTTCTACCTCTTTATCTTTATTAACCCCCACTAGTACCTCTATTTGGTCCTCTTCCTTGTCAAAGTGCTTTTTAAGCACATCAACATGACACACCCTCTGCTTCTTTTTTCTATCTGGAGTATTTATTAAATAATTTACTTCACTCAGTTTCTTCAATTCTGTAAGGCCCACTAAACCTTGCCTTTAACGAGTCACCCAGGACTGGGAACAATACTCGCACTTTCTACCCCGCAACAAAACTATGAGCTGTGGCTTTCCTGTCTGCCTTCACTTTCATCACTTGCTGTGATATCTTTAAATGTTTCCTAGCCAACTCACCTGCTCTGTCCAACCTTTCTCTGAAGTTTGATACATAATCCAGGAGAGTAGTTTCTGAATTTTGACCCACTAATTTCTCATGAATCTATTTCAATGGTCCCCTTACCTCATGACCATAAACTAGTTTGAGAGGACTAAAACCAGTCGATGCATTAGGAGCGTCCCTAATAGCAAATAACAAGAATGGAATCCCTCTATCTCAATCCTGTGGCTAGTCCTCACTATACGTCCTCATCATGGTTTTTTTAAGTTTGATGCCATCTTTACAAAGGCCCTTGTCACTCAGGATGATAGGCTGTTGAGTTAAACTGTTTTATCCCCAAAATGTTCATTACTTCTTTAAACAACTGTGACATGAAATTTGAACCCGGATCTGATTGTATTTCTTTTGGTAAACCATATCTTGTAAAAGAAAATGCAGTCAACTCTTCCACAATTCTCTTTCTTGTAATATTTCTAAAGGTATTACTTCAGGAAACCTTGCAGACATACTCACTATTGTCAGTAAGTACTAATTTCCACTTTTAGCCCTAGGGAGGGGTCCTACACCCATCATGGTGTACTCAATCATGACCCTAGTAAAAGGTTCTTCAAATGCTGGAATTGAAATAAAAGGTGCTGGCTTTATCACTGCTTGTGGTTTCCCTATCACCTGACATGTGTGACATGTTCTACAGGATTTCACTACACCTCTATGCAATCCAGGCCAATAGAAGTGTTTTTGTATTTTTGCCTGTCTTTCTAATTCCTAAATGTCACCCATTGGAATTTCATGAGCCGTTCACAGGATCTCATTTCTCTATCCAAATGGTATAACAATCTGTTGCACTTCCCTCCAGTTTTCATCTGTTGAAACATGATATGGCTGCCACTTTCTCATTAAAACGTTACCCTTAAGGCAAATAACTTGCTGGAATACATTCTGCCTCTGTCTCTGAGTAAGCTGTCTGATATAACTGTCTTATTTGCGTATCCTTTTTCTGTGACTCTATCAAACTGCCTTGAGCTAACTATCTCAGCTGTATTATCCTCCATTCTTTCTTCCTGATCAATCCTATCTAAAACAGTGTCAGCTAATTGGACTTCATTACCTTCTCCCTGCCTTTTAACTTTCTGTTCTTCCTGTTTCAACCTGTGAGCCTGTGACCTTGTTATCACACAATCTGGAAACAATCCAGGATGCTCTTTCTGCAACATTTCTGTTGAAAACACCTCTACAGGCTGCTCAACTACCAAAGGCATCACCCACATCTGGGCCCCAGCTATATCATTGCCTAAAATAAATTGAACACCTGCAATGGACAATTTTCCACTACTCCAACAATCACTTCACCTGTTTTCCACTTACTCTTTAAATTTACCTTCTACAATGGAATAGGTTTAGCATCCCCACTTATCACCTGTTACCGCAATGCTCCCTCTGACCAACAAATGTCACTATCCCACAACATTAAGGATTGACTATCCCCTGTGTTTCTTAAAATTTTAATATCTTTACCTACTCCACCCTGTACACATGGACAGACTTCCCCTTCACATATAACATCTTTAAACATTTCGGTAACATGCTCCTCAGAACTCCCTTGGGTAAATTATAAACACATTCCCACTTCTTTACCTATCACTGATTCTTCCTGTTTTACCTGTTTACAAACCAATGATTTTTCCGGTGCCTAAACCTCAGAACCCACAGTACTTTTACTTCCAGAACTTTTCTGTATTCCAATAATCCCAACAGATCTTCCCTGTAATTTCCAACACACTGACTTTGTGTGCCCAACTTTATTACAATGAAACCACCTCAATTTTTGATTGTCACTTCTACCCTCAGCACCTTCCTTTTTATTCTGAGAAAAAACTTCCTGGGAATTTCCACCTACTCCTTCTCTTCCCTGACTACCCACCTCCCTTTCACCTTCCCTCTTTCTATTCTTCCCTGATGTAAAAGGGTGATGAAGAAAAATTTAGATCTATGAGCTAATTCAAAATCATCAACCATCTTTGCTGTTTGCCTTACTGTTTCTGTTCCTCCACATGAGTTCTCACTACCGAAGGAATTGAATCTTTAAATTCGTCCAAAAGAATTACTTCTCTAAGAGTTGCATATGTTGTCTCTATCTTTAATGCCTGTATTCACCAGTCAAAATTGTTTTGTTTCAGTCTCTCAAATTCAATATAAATTGCCCAGGCTGTTTTCTCACATTCCTAAATTTCTACTTGTATGCCCTCAGGAACCAATTCATATGCACTCAAAATAGCCTTTTTTTTTAACCACATCATAGTCTACCGACATTTCTTCTGACACTGAAGCATAAACCATATGTGCTCTACCCACCAGCTTAGATTGTAACAACAATGTCCAGTTTTCCTGTGGCCATTTCATCTGTTTAGCTATCTTCTCAAATGAAATGAAGAACGCCTCCACATCTCTTTCCTCAAACTTTGGAAGAACTTGTACAAATTTAAGCATCTCCCATTAGGTTTTAGGTTAAAGGTTTTCTCATCATCAGAACTTTTCTCAGCATATGACGTCTCCTTTTCAAATTCCGTTTTTTATGTCGGTACTCTGTTTCTTTCCTTCATTCTGTCTTCCTTTTCGAATTTCACCATCTCAAATTCCCTTTCCTGTCTTTTTTCTTTCTCCTGCTTTTCTGCCAATTCCCTTTGGAATGCCCTTTCTCTTCCCTTTTCTTTTTCTGCTGCCTCTAGTTCCAATTTTTTTCATTTCCATTGCTTGTTTAAGTTCAAGCCTCTTCATTTTTAATTGAATTTTCACTACCTCCAGCTGTGACTCACTGGTGGCAGGTTTCACTTCCAACTATGTCTGCTTTCTTTGCCCCTACAGGTAACTTATCTGCCAACTCTGTTAACCTACCCTTAGATACTTTTTGTAACACACTCAGAGTTTTATCTTCTACTTCCAAAAAAGTTTTAGTCATGGGTACAGCCAGTTTTGCAGAATCACCATTTTAAAAATACCTCACACCAACTCCTGAATTCAAAGTGCCTCTCATACTCGTAGCCTTAAGATTCACCAACTCCAAACCAATCAAGGAATTTCAAAAATCCCGCAAAGAGCCCCCAATTTGTTATGATGTGGCAGATGATGTGTGCCAGGTGGATCAAATCCACGAGGGAAACTTGATCACATGGTCACAATTGCTTTGCAATTTGTATTTTATTTTGAGATGTGTGCCCTGAATTCAGAAGTAATAAGACTACCACAACTTCAGAGGTTTTTAGAAAGCTAAATTAAATATTTATTAACAAAAGAAAAGATTCCAAACGCATATATAGGTCTACAAACTACTACTATAATAACCCCTAAAACACCTAATTAATCTGGCTTCCAGTTACACCCCCAATAAGGCAACAGTAAAAACAAATAGATTTAAACAGACTCAGGCAAAGCAACACAATACCCTGGATAGGAAAATTAAAGTGAGTTTTCTCAGTTTTGGTTCCTGCAGACAGCAGCTTAAGGCTGGAGGCTTTTCACACTTGTGTTAGATCTTAGAATTCCTTCTCCTCTGACGCAGCCACATCTGTTTTATACAGGTTTCTCCCTTTTTAATGTAAATTCCATTGTTCCGATATGTCTTCGGAACTTTACCTTTCTCATACTTTAAATCTTTTCATGGCACTAATTTTATCAGTAACCTTTGGGAAGAACAAACACACTGTTTGGCTTAGCTTCTTCTGGTTCAGTGTAACACCTTACCATCTCTTGGAAATTCAAAGTACTCTGGTTTATGTAAAAATGCAAATTTTCCTTACACCTCACATTCTAAAACTTCAGCCATGTTTATGTATTTAACATTTCAAACCCAGCTTCTTTTTGACTCAAAGCCTCCAGACCAACTGTCTCTAATTCAATTAAGTTCACACATACACACACTCACACACACTCTCTATTAACTCATTTTTACAATAAATCACAATAATATAATGAAAATTATTATATTTTCATGACATCGTTCACGTGAAACCTGGTGCTGTGTTTTTCAATGAGGAGCTGGAGTGCTACAATGTTGTTTAGAAATAGGAGACGACCAAGAATAAATCCTTAGGGGTCTCCAGAGGCACTGGTGGGGAGTGGGAAGCAAAGCCATTGCTGGTGAATCTCTGACTAAGACTGGATAGATTAGAATGGAACCAGGTGAGTGCAGTCCCACCTAGCAGAATGACAGAAGAGAGGCATTGGAGGAGGATGGTGTGGTCAACCCTGTCAAAGGCTGCAGACCAAGAATAGGTTTCAGTTTACCACATCCACAGTTGAATAGAATGATTGGAGAGATTCAAACAGGGAAAGATGAGTACATATTTGAGGATGCTACAAGTTGAGATTCTCTGCATCACAAAGATTACCTACATCTAGCTCTGTAACATGGGGCTGAACTTTGTCGCTTACCTGGAAGTCCAGTTTCTGGAACCGAAAGCAGGAGGTGACCCCACTTTGGTGGACAGCGGGACCAAGTGCAGCATGTTGCCAGCAGTGGCCAATTAAGAGGCCATCATTGAGGCTGCCATCCAATTAAGGATAGCAGCCTGCCCCCAAGAGCTACCAGCCAAATCAGGGGCCATTGACAACCTCAGCCATGCCACCACCAGCAGGGGCCATTGCTAAGGCTACAGCTCCAGAGGGAAAGCACCTCCATGGTGGCCACCCTTGAAGAGAGATATGTATGGTTGGAGAAGCTGGGTCCAGCCAGGCACGCCCTGGTGATCAGAGCGGGCGCATTGGAGTCATGCAGATCTTGACACCGGGGGCCTCTCCATGGGCTATGAAGTGCCCATAAAGAAGGTCCCTCCCCTAGAAGGCTGTCAGGGTTTACCTAGGGTCTCCTCACGTGGATGCTGACCCTCCCTCCCGCCACGGGGAAAATGCCCACAGAGTGTGAGGTGGCCCTTATTTAGCCACTTAAGTTACTCAATTGGCCTCCCAGCCCCTCGCCAATGAGTAGGGAAAATTCAGCCCATTGTCTCATCTGCTGCTGAAATTCTCTTCCATGTATTCGTCCCCCTGCAAACTGGATATTTAAATATTCTGCAGACCTTTGTAAACACCAATTCATCCAAAATTCTGTTGTCTATAGCTTATCTCGAACCAAGTCCTTTTTAGTCTTCAGACCTGTCCACACTGCCCTATTGGCTCCTGAACACTTCCAGTTTCAGATTTTCATTCTCATGTTTAAATCCTTTTATGCCCTCACCCCTCTCAATCTCTGTAACATCCTATAGCCCTGCAACCATTTCAGAATACTCTGTCCTGCAGCTTTAGCTTTGTGTGTTCCCCATTGCTGACAATTTATTTAGCTGTCTGGGGCTCAAGCTCTTGGTTTCCCTCCCTAAACATCTTTGCGTTTTGTTACCATCCCTGTAAATGAGAGATTTGAATTCCTAGTGACCAACTTAAAGAAATTGCATGACAAGATATCAAGTTTTAAGACTTCTACTGTAACAAACCAACTAAAAGTAACATTGAGTAAACATTAATAGTAAGTAATCAATACTCTAAAATGGGTTAATTTTTCTGTAGTTTAATGCTTTAACAAGACCAATAACCCCATGCCACAGTTACGGTTCACTGCCTGCTCTCCGTCAAGTTGCAGTTTTTACGGGAACCAGCCCAACATCAATCCCAGCTTCCAACTGGTTCACTCCTCCCTGTTTTGTGAAGTTGTAAAGTTGGGTATTGTCAAAAGGTGCTTCTCTCAGTTTTCAGAGAAGTACCGAACCAAATATCAGCAAGGCCCACTCCGACGATTCATCCACTACCATTCCCTCATAGCACTCAGCCACACCAGGATGAATTTTCCAGATTCTTTAGACTGCAATGGGATGTCCCTCTTCAACCAGAGACTGCCTTCCCTACCACATTCTGCCTAGTAGTCCACAGAAAGCACACATGCTCTTCTCCACTAATCACACTAGCTGCAGTCCTTTGTCTCTGTCTCTCTGTCTCTCTGGCTCTGTCTCTCTCTCTCTCTCTATCTCTCTCTGGCTCTGTCTCTCTGTCTCTCTCTATCTCTCTCTGTCTCTCTCTCTCTCTGTCTCTCTCTCTCTCTCCAAGATTTCAGAGACAGGGAAAGTCTGTCCACAATCAGCTCCAACTGCTCTTGTCTTTGTTTTAGGTGTGAACATTCTGCACCTTGCTCCTGGTAACTCTTGACCTGAGCCCCCCCTGTCCCTTTGATAACCAAGCCACCCAGGTTTGTTGTGGGACATAATTTGGAAAGAGCACATGTCTCTCATCACTACCCCGTTTTACCTTGAATCAAAGAGACAGTCCCAAAACATAATCATCTTAAAACCTCACATTCATAACACTCTCCTATCACACTCTATTCCTTTAAGATCCTCCTTCAAACCCACCTTTAGGAACAAAGATTTGGTCACTCCACCTAATAACTCTTCACTGGCTCCAATTTTGTTTTTTTATGTTCTATATAGAGATTTTTGTAGAAATGCCTAAATCAGTATCATCTCTCCTTGGTATAAACTCTGTTTCAAATAAATTGGCTCCTTTTGTGGGTGTCAATGTTATCTTCATATAAGACAAAAAGCAGGACAAATCCCACCCAGCCAATTACCGTCCCATCAGCCTACTTTCAATCATCAGCAAAGTGATGGAAGGTGTCATCGATAGAGCTATCAAGCAGCACTTGCTCAGCAATAACCTGCTCACTGACACTCAGTTTGAGTTGTGCCAGGGCCAGTCAGTGCCTGACCTCATTACAGCCTTAGTCCAAACATGGACAAAGGAGCTGAACTCAAGAGGTAAGGTGAGAATGACTGCCCTTGACATCAAGGCAGAATTTGACTGAGTGTGGCATCAAGGGGCCCTAGGAAAACTCGAGTCAATGGGAATCAGGGGGAAAATTCTCCACTGGTTGGAGTCATAACGAGCACAAAGGAAGATGGTTGTGGTTGTTTGAGGTCAATCATCTTAGTTCGGGACATTGCAGCAGGAGCTGGTCATGGTCGTGCTCTAGGCCCAACCACCTTCAGCTGCTTCATCAGTGACCTTCCTTCCATGATAAGGTCAGAAGTTGGGATGTTCACTGAACATTCCACAATGCTCACCACCATTCACAACTCCTTGGAAACCGAATCAGTCCATGCCCATGTGCAGAAAAACCTGAACAATATTCAGGCATGGGCTGACAAGTGGCAAGTAACATTTGCACCACACAAGTGCCAGGCAATGACTATCTCCAACAAGGGAGAATCCAACCATCTCCCCTTGACATTCAGTGGCATTACCATCGCTGAATCCCCCACTATCAACATCCTAGAGATTACCATTGAATAGAAACTGAGCTGGACTAGCCATATAAATAATGTGGCTACAAGAACAGGTCAGAGGCTGGGAATTCTGTGGAGAGTAACTCACCTCCTGAGTCCCCAAGTCCTGTCCACCATCTACAAGCAGTGTGATGGAATATTCTTTGCTTGCCTGGATGAGCGCAGCTCTAATGACACTCAGGAATCTCAACACCATCCAGGACAAAGCAACCTTCATTATTGGCATTCCATCTACCACCTTCAACATTCACTCCCTCCACCACACTGGCAGCAGTGTGTACCATATATAAGATACACTACAGCAACTTACCAAGGCTTCTTCGACAGTACCTTCCAAACCCTTGACCTCTACCACCTAGAAAGACCAGGGCAGTAAATACGTGGGAATACCACCACCTTCAAGTTCCCCTCCAGGCCACACACCATCCTTGCTTAGAACAATATTACTGTTCCTTCAATGTCATTTGGTAAATATCCTGTAACTCTCCTCCTCCCACACTATGGGTGTACCTACCTCACAGACTGCAACTGTTCAAGAAGGCCACTCACCACCACCTTCTCTAGGACAACTAGGGATGGGCAATAAATGCTGGCCTAGCCAGCGATGCCCACACCCCATGAACAAATACATGGGGCAGCATTTTTCCCCACATCGGAGGGGGGGGTGTACGGGAGCGGGCACAAGTGGGTGGGTTCCCGATTGGCGCCCCTGTTTGGGGGCGCGCCGCCATTTTGTGGGCGAGCCAGTTGAGGCCCACCCAGCGTGACGTGCGCCAGGAAGCGCTGTGCGCTCCCTGTGCAGGTGGGGGAGGGGATGGGATTCCCTGAGCCGGGAGTGGTCGCCTTCGCGCATGCATGTGAAAGAGCGCACAGATCTCCCTGAGGCTAAGTGCTGCCTCAGGGAGATCAGCGTTACTTTTAAAAAGATGATAACCGATGAGAAATTTTTTGATATGTCTCCTCGTGTGACACTATCACATGAGCTGGGACATGTCAATTACTTTTATTAAAAATGTAACACAAATTTTAAATCCTTCATGAAACCTCAAACTGCCCGTGGCTGAGGTTTCACGTTTTTTCTGAAGGCCGCCTGGGCTCTTCGCCTGCCCCGCCAACCTTAAGGGTGGACAGGCAGCATTCTGAACAACTTTAATTAGTTTAATAATGGCCTTAATAGGCCTTTGACAGTTTGGCAGGCACGCAGCCGACACGGCCAAAGTGACAATCTAAATGACGCGGGGGTGACATCGGGACGCCCGCCTGACATCACCGCCCATCATTTTTATGCGTCGGCGAGTGGGCCCCGCCCGCCGCTCGCCGAAGGGAGAATTCTGCCCATGAAAAAATATGTAGCGCAAATTACGCTACGATTTCATCATGCCAGTTATTGATCATCACCTTGATTAACTAATCCAGATTTTCCTGTCCCTCTCCCGTAGTATAATGGGAATATCCATTACATAGGGGCAGGAATAACCATCTTCACAGCACTCAAATTCATTGCTCTTCCCCCACAAGGTATTCCTTAACTACTTCTGGATACTGTGAGGCTAGAGCTTTCAAAGCTCTCATACGTAGATCTTGGATGCAAATGGATCATCCCACCTGCCACCCCATGTTAGGAGCTCACATCACTAGGACATAGCACAGGAGAGAAATAATTCATATCTGTGCAGGACTGTTTCCAGTTAATTCTATCTACCAGCATAAACAAAGCTTCTGATGTAACTTTCAGTCTGATTTGCATCATTGTCCAGAGGCAACACAAAAACAAGACGACCAAATTTCTTGCTAAAACTGTTGGGTCATCAGCCTATGAGTTAATCAGTTGTAGTCAGTCACATCCACCAAACTCACTTGGAAATCCTTATCAGACCTTGCTTAATTGTACAACACAAATAAAGTGAGACAGATACTGGAAACCCGGAATAAAAGCAGAAAAATGTTGCAAATGCTCAGTGGATCAGGCAATATTTGGGGAAGTGGAAACAGTGCGCAGGATTTTGAGTTTGGCAGGCCTGGGAGATTTGGGAAATGGGCCTCCGCCCATTAAGACCTGCCCAGCGTGACACGCGGCTCCTCACTGGTCGGGAAGGGCCGAGTGGGGGGTGGGGGTCTGTTGGCTGCTGGGTCCAATGACAACCTGGCGGCCGGTTTAAAGATGGCCCAGGCAGCCCTGGGAAGGCTGCCAGTAAAGAATACACCTTCGGTGTTGTCAACAGGAAATGATGGCTCCCAGTGTGCCTGCAGACGCCAGGCGGGAGGGCAGGTCAGGTGGACACGCAGCCCCCACCATATTTCTGAAGAGTCCTCGCGGTCCTCCTGGAGGAGGGGGCTGCCAGGAGGGACACCCTTGTCCCCAGGGATGGAAGGAGGAGGCCACCGCACATTACAGAAAGAGCTTGGGGGGAGATGGCAGTACGGGTCGGCAGCCATGATGTGGTGAGGTGCACCTGGGTCCAGTGCCACAAAAGGTTTAACGACCTGCTGCCCTCGGGAAGGGTGAGCACCGTGTTGGCATGGATCAGTGCGGAGAAGTGTTAAGGTCTGGCCATCCCCCCCATGGAGCTCAGGGGTGTGAGAGTCTGAGTGCCAACTGCCAATGACGCTGGAGCTGGCCAAGGGGGTGACCCCAGGCTGCTTGGACTGAGTGGCTTGCGGCTTGAGAGCCACAACTCAGATGTGCCCTGCAAGGTGCTCCTCAGGTAGGTTTGGCCAGGCTGCAATGGTGCTGCAGGTAGAGAGGGGACTAATTAATGCTCCTCTATCCTTTCAGGGGGAGACGGCCCATAACAGCATTGAAAGGTCACGGACCAGAGGAGGCCCCCAAAACCTCCTAATCCTCACGTGGTACAAACAGGATGCCTTGGAGATGGAGAGCCGGCACACACTTTGGTCAACGAGCCGCAGACAGGCTGGGGTGTCAGACGAAGGTAAGAGTGCAGTGCACAGAGGTGAGAGTTTCGGATGGGGCAAACATTCTTGTGTAGCCTCATCATTGATGGGATCCTCAAACCTGGATTCCCCATTGATCATTGAAGGACGATGGTATCATGATGCAGATCTCCATGGTCTCACCAGGGTGCCTGGCATACACAGTGACAGTGTGATGAGTTAAACTAATGACGTGTTGTTGTTCTCCCTTAGATTCACCAGCAGGCACCCAATCGCAGGACCCCAAAGAGTCATCCCTGATGCTAGAGGACCGCTGGTCTCCAGGTACACCTGCATCACACCCGCTCTCTGAACCAGGCACCAGCGCAGATACCAGCATGTCGTTGGGCATTAGATTAGCGGCTAGAATGTTGGTGCACATTGGTGAGGGCACTTCACACTCGCTTGAGGTGCAGGCAGACGCAGAGAGTGCCCAGGGCGTTGGCAGTCGGAGGGCTGCTGGAGACCAGGACGATGCTCAGTCGGTGGCTGATGATGAGCCTCTGGAGTCGTCCATTAGGCAGCAGATGCTGGATGTCCAGTGAGATGTGCGGGAGGATCAGGTGGAGATCCATGAGGGTCTGTGTGCCATGGTCTCTGTTGTGGAGGAGTCCATGCGGAGTGTGAGCACTGTGTTGACCCTCATGGCCGAGCGCACTGTCTCCTCCATGGAGAGAGCGGGGAGGCAGCTCCAGGGACAGAATGAGGGGTCCCTGGGGTTGCACTCGGACCTGCAGCCCCCACACAGGCAGTGACCTCAGGTGGTCAGTGTCAGTGTGGGAGATGGCTGAGGCACCCAGTATCCCAGCTAGGTGTCCACCCATCAATGGTGAGCAGGGAGGTCCACAGCAACCTCACGTTGGCACATGAGCTGCCTGTCGTCTCTGCGGGCTCCTCTCAGGGTGTTCTGGATGACGGCAGCAGCTCCTCCCCCCTCTGCCAGTGAGCGTGGCATCTGATGAGGCTGCGATGACTGTGGAAATACCAGCCATGGCACTGGCCACTCCCTCCCAGCCAGGGCCAGCACTGGATCCACTGGCCAGAGGACGACCGCCGATGTCATCAAGGCCGACAGGGCAGCAGAGTCAACAGGCTGCCCCCAATGCCGCTGCCAGCGATGGGGGAGCACCAAGACGTCGCACTCACAAACATAAGTTTAAGGCACCGTGAGCACAAGAGGGACTGGTCACGGGTGATTTTCTGTTGTGCAATGTTTTGTTTGTGTACTGGTCTGGGGTGGAAGGCCAGAGAAGGTTCTGTTAATTTGTTTGGACTGTCAAAATGAGATAAATTTTCTTCTGTCGTAATGACCTGAGTATGTTTCACCTTTTTTATTTAATGTGGTGCAGGGTACGCCAGTGTGTAATGCTGGACGTGGGTGGCACTGAGTGGACTTTGGGGTCAAAGGAAAGGGCCATTTCAGACAGCAGCCCTGGCATGAGGTGGTAGCACTTATTTGGCTGTCTAGCTGAAGGAGCATGGATCAAGGTGCCCCTGGTATCTCTGCCTCCCCGGAGGTTACCGAGGTCTGCTTCGCACCCTCAGCGTTCTCCTCACCGTGCTCCTCTTCGATCTCACTACTGGATTCATCCCCTGTGGCCTGTGGAGCTGTGTCAAGATCCTCTTCCCCCAGTGGGTCCCCCCTTGCCAGTGCCAGATTGTGGAGAGTGCAGCATGTAACCACTGTCAGTGACACCCGCTGTGCGGGGTATTGTAGTGCTCTCCCCGATCGGCCCCGGCATTGGAAGCAAATCTACAGAAGACCTATGTTTCTCTCTGTCACCACCCTGTGGAGGCGTGACTCCTGTTAATACGCTGCTCAGCTTCTGTTCTTGGATGGCGGAGAGGCGTCATGAGCCACTTTCTGAGGGGATAGCCCTTGTCACCCAGCAGCCATCCATCCAGCCGGGCTGGAGCACTGAAGAGCCCCGGCACCTGGGAGTGTCTGAGGATGTAGGCGTCGTGGGAGCTGCCTGGGTACCTTGCACAGACTTGTAGAATCAGCATCCTGTGATCACACACTATCTGCACGTTCATGGAGTGGAAGCCCTTCCTGTTGATGAAGGCACCGGGCTCACCTGCTGGCACCTTGATGGCCACATGTGTACAGTCTATAGCACCCTGGACACGGGGGAAGCCAGCAATGGCCGCGAAGCCTCTGGCTCACTGTGTCTGGCTGGCCTCGTCCATACGGAAATGAATAAATGTCAGTACCCGCCTGAACAGAGCTTCTGCCACCAGCTTGACGCAACTGATTGGGAGACTCCACACAGATCCCCCACTGAGCCCTGGAAAGAGCCAGAGGCATAGAAGTTGAGCTTCACTGTGACCTTCAGAGCCACTGGCATGGGGTGTCCACCCACACAGTCTGAGCTGATCTCAGGCCCAATCATCTGACAGATGGAGGTCACTGTCTCCCTGGAGAGATGGAGCCTCCTTCGGCATTACACCTCAGACATATTGAGGTAGCTGCATCGCTGCCTGTAAACCCTGGCAGCAGGATAGTGGCGTCTTCTGCAGCCCCTTCCACCTTGGACTACCTGCTGGCCCCACGCCCCTTGTGCCTGCGCCTCTCCTCCCACAGGTCCCTCCCCTGGGAGCTGCTTTGGGACACCCGGCCTCCTCTCCCTTCTGCCCCTCTCTTCCTCCTCAGAGGAGGTGTCTCCAGCCGAGACCACAATCCCCATTACCGGGGTAAGGGAAGGCTGTCTGATACCTGGAAGGGTCCACACGGTCTGAATCCTCCGGGGTCCTTGGAGACACCAAGGAGAGCTGAAATGTAGCCTGGAAATGCTAAGAATGAAGCCCCAAACAGAGATGAAGCTGCCAAGTACCAATAAACAACCAGCAGCAAACTATCTACCAAACTCCTCACTACTCACACTGCCAATGCTGCTGACCCCTTTTATCCCGCTCGTGGATGAGGTTTGGAAATTGTCAGCAGGCCACCTGCCTGTTTTGCCTGTGTGATGAGCGCGAAATTACATGGGCAACATAAGCCAGAATATTGCCGTTGGAATGCAGGGGTGGGGCCCGAAACACTGGCGCACAAAATGACACGAGATGATGTCATTGCGCATCATTCCGATATTGTGTTCGGGCGCTTGCTGGAGGTGGCTGCATGCCTGCCAAACTGTCAAAGGCCTATTAAGGCCATTAGGAAAGTCATTAACATCATCAACAACGCTGCCCGTCCAACCTTAATGTTGGCAGCAGTCAAAGAGCTCAAGCGGCCTTCGTGTTTTTCAGGAAACCTCATCGACGGGCGGGATGAGGTTTCCTGAAGCTTTTATAAAATAATTTAATAAATTTTGCTACACTCACAAACACGTCCCAGCTCCTGTGACTGTCACATGAGGAGGACCTGGTTAAATAATTTTTTACTTTATTTATAACAAAATTTTTTTATCCACTAAATCTCCCTAAGGCATCTCCATGCCTCGGGGAGATCGCTGCGCTCTTTCACACATTGGCAAATTGGCCTGCCCATGTAAAGTGACAGCACACAGCCAATCACGGGTGGCAATTGGCTCCATGCTCGCCCCAGCCCACTCCCGCCCAGTCCCACCAACATAGGTAAAATGCAGCCTATAAAATCTGCGTCAATTGTCTTTTGAATGGCCTTAACTGGTCTCTGAATTAATGGCGGGCGTGGCTCCAACTCCAGCTCATGCTGAACTATCGCATGAGTGCGCGATGACGTTGGGACACTCACCCAAAGTCATCATGCGCTATTTTACACTGGAGCGGGTCCGGCACGCACCTGCCCGCTCAGTGAAAGATTCTCACCACGGTTAATGTTCCAGGCCAACGATTTTTCATTAGAACTGTCAGGAGATCTTGGCAGTTTCTCCAGACAATTTGGAAGATTGAAATATCTACCTGGTCTGCCCTCCAATCACCCACTTCCTTCCCCACAGCATCTGAGTATCCAAGTGCAGAAGAAGCAACATCCATTCTTTTACCTCCTCCCTTTTCACCGTTCAAGGCTTCCAACACTCCCTTCAGGTGAAACAGCGATTTTCTTATACTCCTTTTAATTTGATATACTGTACTCTCTACTCACAATGCCGTCTCCTCTACACTGGGGAGATAAAACACAGGTTGGGTAATCGCTTTGCTGAACGCCTCCATTCAGTCTGCAGGCACTGCTAGTTTCTGATCACTTGTCGTTTTATATCTCTGTGCCACTCCCACTCTGGCCTCTCTGTCTCCCGCCTCCGATACTGTCGTAATGAAGTTCGAGGAGTAGCACCTCATTTTTCACTTAGGCACTTTACATCCTTCTAGACTCGACACTGAGTTCAACAATTTCAGGTCATGAGCACTGTTGTCATTTTTACAGACAGTGGCTGCTGCTAATTTCTTGTTGAACTCAGTGTCGAGTCCAGAAGGATGTAAAGTGCCTAATTGAAAAATGAGGTGCTACTCCTCGAACTTCATTACAACAGTATCGGAGGCGGGAGACAGAGAGGCCAGAGTGGGAGCGGCCATTCACACCTCCTTTAGATCCATCTTCTGTTCCTTTACATGTCCCTTTACCATCCCCCCCCTTTGCCTTGCACCATCATCCCTTTTGTCATTTAATCACTCCTGCCTCCCACCCTCACAAAGACTTTTCCTTTTATTCTTTCCCCCTCCCCCTTTCCCTGCCCCCTCCCCCTTGCTGACAACCTGTTACATATCCAACTTTTGCCAAATTTCTGACAAATGGGTCATCGACCTGAAACATCAATTCTTTCTCCGCAGATGCTGTCTGATCTGCTGACCACTTCCAGCGTGCTCTGCATAAACTCCATAATCATAGAAAGGGAGGGAGTTCCAGGATTTTGACCATTCACACTGGGATATGCCTCGATCACCCCATTGTGGAGTTTCAGCCCTGTCTGTTCTGTAAGAGCACTGTACTTGGCTGTACATCCGCCATTCTTTTAAATTCTCTGCTAGGAGTGAGCAGCAGCTTCATTCACTTTTTATACTTTTCCACCATTACCTTCTTTAGAGAACTTCCTCTCCTCCCACAGGAGAGTTAGGGAAATGTTTAGAGCATTTCTGATTCACAATAGAGTGAAACTGTCTCTTGAAATCTGATCAATAAAGACCACTTTATCCTATTAATAAAGGCTAACATTTAAAACAAAAACAGAATTACCTGGAAAAACTCAGCAGGTCTGGCAGCATCGGCGGAGAAGAAAAGAGTCGGCGTTTCGAGTCCTCAACGTCAACTCTTTTCATCTCCGCCGATGCTGCCAGACCTGCTGAGTTTTTCCAGGTAATTCTGTTTTTGTTTTGGATTTCCAGCATCCGCAGTAGTTTTTTTGTTTTTAAGGCTAACATTTAGTTTGGTTGCCTGTTGTGTGAAGTGTTTTGCTGATTGTTATCAGAGAATTTAAACCAAATGTGTACAGTTTTTCATCTATGTTCTTTGGTCAATTATATTTCTTAAGTACTTTAAATTTTGTGTTTATTCTTTGCAATTAACCAACAGAAAATGTCAAACTAATTGTGCCTATTGAAAGAACAGCAGTGCTGTAATAGGAACACTACATTAGTTTTCTCTACAGATTCTTCAGTTCATGACTCTTTGATTTGCATGAGTTCCTGAGGGTGATGCTAAGCAGTTCTCCCATTTTGAAATAACCTGGTGTTATAAACTGTGGTTCTTAAGTGGTTTAATGCAAATTTATTTCAGTTTTCAACAAGGGGTTTAGCCCTATTTTAACACTGGGTTGCGTCAGCTGTAATGCTATAAACTGCAGAAAAACAAGACGTTTCAGTGGGCATTGGTGAAAACACTGTCCGGTCAGTTATGAAACCAGGGCTTTAATGCCAACCAAACTGATAACATGGAAGGCTTCCTTCCCTGTTTCCCTACAGAATCTTACACGTCAAATTAACCTCCACTTAACCATTTCTACAGCACAAAAATGTCATGACTTTGATACAAGGAAGTACCAAATAGGCAATTTTATTCATTAAGCCAGCAAGGGTGTCAGTTGTGTGAAATGGAAGTATCATTCTGCAGCAGTGCTTGTTTTTCTGATGTTGGGACTCGGGCACGTTTGTGGGCAGAGAAGAGGAAGCATTACTTTAGACCTGACCTCTGAAGGAGTTATCAGTACTGAAAGTACAATATCTATTTTCGAGAGCAGTAGGGGAGTGATGGTTGGAAATATGCCCAAGTTTTGATATTTGATACTTTCGTACATTTTCCAGCAATTTGGAAATGTCATATTTTAAGATGTATATGGAATGAGGTTGGCCTTAAATTAAAATAATATATCTCACTGAGCTGAGCTGTAAATGTTTAAGACCATGTGATGTTTAAAGCTTTATTTTTTTCTCTCAGGATGTGGATGTTGTTGGCAAGGCTGACATTTATTGCCAACCTCTAGTTACCCTTGTTTAATGCAACTGAGGAGCTTGTTAGGGAACTTCAAAGAGCAATTAAGAGTCAACAAAGTTGGCATGGGACTCACGTCATAGACAAGCATATAATCAAGCCTGGGTAAAGATGGTAGGTTCCCTTCACTAAAGGAGATTAGTGAACCGGTTGGGTTTTTACAACAATTTGACAGTTTATGTCACTGTTAATTGTGGTATATTGGAGTATGTTAGACTAAGTAATGGTCTGTGATATCATTGAACAAAGTGACACATATTCATGTGACCTGAGACTCTGGGAGGAAGTAGCATGAAAAGTTCAGTGTAAGGAAATGTTCTCATAACAGTGAGTATGTTACAATAAAGATTGTTTGCAGCCAGCAATCTTTGGGAGTTATTGAAACTACTGCAGCCCAACAATACAATAATATACCGTGGCAAGTGGTAAAAAGATGGTGATAGAAAAATCTCCACCTCTACCAGAGGATTTTGAGAAAATTGCAGGCCGAAATCAGGCTGAAATGTGGCCATAGGAAAATCATCCCATTTTGCACCACATTGGGTCTCAGAGCGTAGTCAGACTGTAAGCTGGTCAGTACACGTTTGGGCGACTGTGCAGACTACATCCTAGTTAATTTGGGGGTCAATGAGGGTAAAGCCACATATGCCAAAATCATTGATGCATTGTAGACAATGTCCCATAACCTTCACGCTCCCCAATGTTGGATTTGGGGGGGTACCCCAAAGATGCGCTGGGGAAATCCCTCTGGCAGGTCCCCAGGTAAGGGTTTGCATGGCAATTGCCCAGAAGTGCTAACTCCATCTCTACAATTGCGCTGTGCTGGGAACCACCAAAAATGTGATTGAAATCGTAAATGTAAATGGTTCCACTGGGGTTTATACCAATTGTCACCCAGAAAATGTTAGAAGAATTAAAACCTCTTCTAACTTCTGGGTAACTATTGTAAAGACCCAAACCAACCCCACAGGACACTCCCTGCACCCCCCCCATGAAACTCCCCCATCCCCCCCAACCTCTGGCAACCCCACTTCCCCCAACCCACCAACCTCAGACCCCTGACCCCCACCCAGACCTGGGGCCCCCTGACCTCCGAATGCCCATATGTCCCACCCAACCTTCGAACCCCACCACCCAACCTCCAGACACCTCCCCCCACCACACCCAACACCACCTCCAGACACCCCCCCACCCAACACCACCTCCAGACATCCACACAACTCGCCCAACCTCCAGACATATCGCATCCCCCCTACTCGACCTCCAGACCCCACCTCCCCCACTCTACCTCTGAACCCCCTCAACCTCCCCCCGCCCGACCTCGGGCACTGAACTCTGGACTTCCCCATGCACCCTGACCTCTGAACGCCCCCAAGCCTTCCACACCTCAGACCCCCTGACGTCCGGACACCTCCCCCCACCACCTCTCCCCTGACCTCCGGATCCCCCTGACCTCTGGAACACCGACAACCACAGACCCTCCAACCTCTGCGTCCCCACACCCACCCACCCCCCCTACACCAGATCTCGGGCCCTCCCGACCTCCAGACACACACCTGCCCTGGACCAACTTCTGGACACAAACCGCACCCCCGGCCTGACCTCCAGACACCACCCCCCCACCACCCCCGACCTCCAGACACACCCCCCCACCTCCAGACACCACCCCTCCCTACCACTCCCAACCTCCAGACACCCCCACCTGACCTCCAGACTCCCCCACCCACCACCCCCGACCTCCAGACACCCCCCCCGACCTCCAGACCCCCCACCTACCACCCCCGACCTCCAGACACCACCCCCGAACTCCAGACACCTCCCCCAACCCACCCACCCCCCTGACCTCCGGACACCTCCCCCCCAACCCCCGACCTCCAGACATCTCCCACCCCCCCGACCTCCAGACACCTCCCCGCCCCGACCCCCAGACACCTCCACCCCCCAACCTCCAGACACGTACCCCCCTCCCCCCAACCTCCAGACACCTCCCACACCCCCGACCTCCGGACACCCACCCCCCCAACCTCCAGACACCTCACGCCCACCCCACCCTGAAATCCGGACACCTCCCCCCCCGAGCCTGAAATCCGGACACCTCCCCCCCGAGCCTGAAATCCAGACACCTCCCCCCAACCTGAAATCCGGACACCACACAATTTAAACATCTCCCCTCTGGGTTTTAGGTTAAAGGTTTTTTCTTGATCATAACTTTCCTCAGAATCTGACGTCTCCTTTTTAACTTCCAGCTTTTTTAAGCCGATACTCTGACTCCTTCCTTCATTCTCTCTTCCGTTGCTAACTTTTCCCTCTGGAGATCAGGTTTTCACATTTCCATTTCTTTTTGAAATAATCTCTCTTTTTCCCTTTCTCTTTCTGCTGCCTCTAATTCCAGATTTTTCATTTCCAATTAGTTTTCCTTCTCGTTTGCCTCCAATTCGAGTTTTCTCAGTTCCTTTGCTTGTTCAAATTCAAGCTTCTTCATTTCTAACTGAAGCCTCACTACCCCCAGCTGTGACTCACTAGTGTCAGGTATCACTTCCAACTTTAAATGCTGTGCTATATCTTAAATTATATCTGCTTTCTTCGCCCCTGCAGGTGACCCCAATTGTAATTCATCTGCCAATTTCAGTAACTTAACTTTACCTTTTGTAAACCAGCCAAAGTTATAACTTCAACTCCCAACAAGCATGAGCAACTGCCAAAGCCATGTTGCAGTCTCACCACTACAAAAGACCTCATCTCAATTCTTGAATTCAAAGTGCTTCTCATATTCGTAACCATAAGATTCACCAACTCCAAAAAAAATCAAGGAATTTCAAATATATCCCACAAAGATACCCCAGCTATATTATGGCACAACTGATGGTAAATGCGGAGTTGTTCAAATCCCAAAGGGAAACTTGAAACAACTGCCACAACTTAAACATAGAAACATAGAAACTAGGAGCAGGAGTAGGCCATTCGGCCCTTTGAGCCTGCTCCGCCATTCATTATGATCATGGCTGATCATCCAACTCAATAGCCTGCTCCCGCTTTCTCCCCACACCCTTTGATCCCTTTCGCCCCAAGAGCTATATCTAACTCTTTGAAAACAAACAATGTTTTGGTCTCAACTACTTTCTGTGGTAACGAATTCCACAGGCTCACCACTCTCTGGGTGAAGACATTTCTCCTCATCTCAGTCCTAAATGGTCTACCCCAGATCCTCAGACTGTGACCCCTGGTTCTGGACTCCCCCACCATCGGGAACAACCTTCCTGCATCTACCCTGTCTAGTCCTGTTAGAATTTTATAGGTTTCTATGAGATCCCCCTCATTCTTCTGAACTCCAGCAAATATAATCCTAATTGACTCAATCTTTCCTCGTATGTCAGTCCCGCCGTCCCAGGAATCAGTCGGGTAAACCTTCGCCGCACTCCCTCTATAGCAAGTACATCCTTCCTCAGATAAGGAGACCAAAACTGCACACAATATTCCAGGTGTGGTCTCACCAAGGCCCTGTACAATTGCAGCAAGACATCCCTGCTCCTGTACTCGAATTCTGGCTTTTTGTTTTGCAATTTGTATAAATTTTGAGATGCATGCCCTGAATTCATTAGTAATAAGACCATCAAGTCTTATAGGTTTTTATAAAACTAGATCAAACATTTAATAAGAGAAATGATTTTAAATACATACATAGATCTAGAAATTTCTACTATGATAATTTCTAAATCCCATAACCCATCTAACTCCCCGTTACACTTTCGTTAAGGCAACAGTAAGACACACACAGATTTTAAAAGACCAAGGCAAAGTGACACACAATACCCTGAACAAGTCGACTTCCAAGTGAGTTTTCTTAACTTCAGTCCTTTGAGGACAGCAGCTTGAGACATAGATGCTGAAGACTTTTTCACACACTTGTAAGGTCTTAAAAATGCCTTCCCTTACACACAGCACTTGCTCCTTCTTTATACATATTCTTCTCTTTGAATGCAAATACCCATTGTTTCACTATGTCTTTAGACTTTACCTCCCTGATAATAAAACCCTCTTGTGGCACTAAGTTTTACCAGCAATATTTGGGAAAAATAGACACACTGTTTCTAAACTTCACCTGGCTAGGTGACACATTTCACCCCTCCTTTGAAAAAAATCGAGTCTGGTTTATTTCAAAATGCAAATGTTCCCTTGACACTTATGTTTCTAAACTTCCCCATGTTTATCTAATTAACTTTTCAAACCCAACCTCTCTTCTTAGATCAAAGCACCCAGACTAGCTGCCGCTAATTCAATCAAGTCACACATACATACACACACACAGACACATAGACACATCCCACTATTACTTTATTTTACAATAAATTCTAATGACATTATGAGAATTATTATATCATCTTGACACCATCGGGAAACATGCAATGTTCAATAAACATACCTAGAGACACAGGGAAAGCATTGACACCTGTATTAATGATTTGTACCGATTAGAGAAGACTGTGAATAAGGTAGTCCGAAAAAGGAGCTAATTTACAACAGAACAGTTGTTGGAATAGTGGATGGTGCATTATCTGATAATTTGCAGTCCTGAAATTACTTGACGCTGTAAAGGTGATACAATTAAGTAAACAAGCTAAGATTAGGAGGAGAGAGAGAGAGAGAGACCCCGAATCCAAAAGTATTTGCCACACATAAAAAAGAGAAAATAGAAAGGAGGAGAGGAGTGCAGCACAAAAAGCAATTAATAGCGGCAGCCCAGGCAAGCTGTTGCTAGTGCACCAAAGACATGGAGTGCCATTGGTGCAAAAAGATGGGGCATTTTCAGGCAGTATGTTGCAGTAGAAAAACCAGGCAGAACACACAGAGAGAAAGTTTTAAAAGGAAACAGCGAAGGTCACTGGACACACTTTATACTAGAATTGGAGCAGCAGTTTCAGGTCTTTCAGATGCTGAACTATGATTAATTCTGCAAAAAGCTGCACAGACCAGTAGGAACAGAGCTGAAGGTTCTGGGTCATTTAACAACTACTTTAAAGCACAGAGAGAAAGAAATTACTGATGTTCTGCACGTAATTCAGGTCAGAGTTGTTCACTTTTAAGTAGAAAGGCACGTATGGAATTGAATCAAATCTGCAGAATAGAAGAAGTAAAGAACGGTGAAGGTCAATCTGGAGACTTCAGAGCAGAATTTCCAAAGTTATTTACAGGATTGGGAGAACTAAAACAGCATATCATTTAACACTAAATTGTCTATGTACACCCACATCCCCTTACTTCCAAAGGTAATGAAAGAGATCAGCTCAATGGTAAGGCAAGGAGTCATTTCACCTGTAAAAGAGCCAACCAGTTGCTGCTCAGGGATGGTACTGGTTCCAAAGCCAAAAAGTCCCTTAAGAATACGTATTAATCTCACACAATTCAATAAAGCTGTGAAAAGAGAGGTCCATCCAATGGTATCAGTAGATGAGGGTTTAGCTAAGTTAGTGAAGAGCTCAATATTCCCTAAATTAGACATTAACAGCAGATTCTGGCAAATACCACTAGAAGAGGAGTCCAAGCTTCTCACAACTTGCACAACACAATTTGGAAGATTCTGTTCTAACAGGTTACCCTTTGGAATAATATCAGCACCAGGGATCTTTCAAAGAACAATGTCAAATCTTTTAGAAGGTTTACATGGAGTTGTTTGCCACCTGGATGACCTGTTGATACATGGGTCCCCTCAAGCTGGGCATGACATGAGAGTGAGAGCAGCTGCTGAGAAGACTACAGGAGGGGGTTTGACGGTCAACAGTAAGTGTGAGTTTTCACAGCCAACAATTAGGTTCCTTGGTCACATAGTGAGTGCATCAGGAATAAAGGTTGATCCACTGAAGACCAGAGTCATAAAAGAATTTCCAGCTCCAAGGAACACCCAAGTTACAAAGGTTCATGGGAATGGTGGATTAAGTGGCAAAATTTCAAAAAAAATTAACAGGGTTCAGTGAGCCACTACGCCAGTTGTTACACTAAGATAGTGAATGGTGTTGGAAGGAACCACATCAGAAATCATTCCAAAAAAATCAAGAAGAGGTTGATGGCATCAGAGATTTAACAAGTTATGATCTGGAGTTACCTACAATAATAGCAGCGAATGCATCCTCTGCAGGATTGTACGCAATATTTTTTCAGGTACAAAGAGATGGAAAACGCAGACTGGTCTATTACACATCACGTTCATTTACAGATACAGAGAAGAGATACATCGTAATTGAAAAGGAAGCATTAGCTCTCATGTGGGCATGGAAGAAATTTGCTGACTACATCTTAGGTCTTCATATTACGATAGAAACCGACCATAAACCTTCAGTCACGTAATTAAATTTTAAAGAGCTTTCAGCGATGCAATCAAGAGTTCAAAGGTTTAAATGAATATTGATCAGGTTTGATATACAGATGGAATATATGTTCAAGGGAAATAACAAAGCAAGCAGAAGCATTATCATGCATTGAAACAGAGAATCCAGAAAATTGCAATATTGGGCAGAATTTTATGGTCCCGTTTCGGAGGAGACGGGGCTGTAAAATGCGGCGAGACATTCAAAACCTCATTGGCTTTGGCGGGAATGTAAAATCCCGCTGCCGTAAAATTTCACCCATTGAAATTGCGGAAGAAGTTGAGGAGTTTGCTATAATGACAGTCCATACATTATCGGTAACTACACAAAGATTGAGTGAAATCAAAGAAGCTAAAAAAATCAGACAAGGGATGTAAGCAGATCAGGGGATTTTGTATTAGAGGGATTGCCAATATATATACCACATAGTCCTACCTTGAATCCATTTGCGAGCAGAGAGCAAATCTGACAGTGATTGAGGATTTACTGATATAGAATAGCAACCACAAGAGCGTTGACACTTGAAACCTTACAATGCCTACATCAAGGTTATTTAGGCATTACCAAGTGCAGTGCCAGAGCACGGTATTCAGATTGGTGGCTGGGTCTCTCGAAGTCACTGGAAGAAATAATATCCAGGTGTATCTCATGTACAATTCACAGACAGAATTAAAAGAACCACTAATGTCATCTTCTTTTCCTACAAGGCAATGGAACACCTAGGAATGGATTTATTTGAGCATAAAGGGAAAACGATCATAATAGTAGGTGTATTGAAGTGGAACAGTTACATGGTCAACCTGAAGCAGTGATAACAGCATTGAAAGACATTTTCACAATCCATGGGATTCCTGGTATGTGATATCAGATAATAGTCTACAATTTGCGAACATAGTTTCAAGAGTTTACAGAATTATTTGGTTTTGTTCACACAACAGGTTCACCGAGGTTTCCTCAGGCTAATGGAGAAGCGGAGCGAGGCATCAGAAATTCAAAGGCATTACTGAAAAAGAATGAGGATTTTCAACTCGCATTCTTGAGCTCTGGGCCCTCACCCTTGCAGAATGGATTGGCTCCATGCGAGTTACTCATGGGAAGAAGGCTGCAGACACAGATTCCTACCCTTTCACATATGTTGATGGCACAGGTCAAAGACACAGACTTAGATAAAGTATGAGAAAGAGAGGAAACTTACTGAAGTAAAGAGATGAAACACTATGATAGTCGTCACGGAACAAGAACATCATCAGATCTTTGGCAGGGAGAACAGGTTTGGATCAGAGATCAATCGAGGTTTGGAGTAGTGGAGAAATGATCACATCCGAGACCTTACATTGTCCAGGGGGAACAAGGAGTAGTAAGCAGAAGCAGAAGGGCTTTGATTGCAATTGAGCAACAGAGTGAAAATCAGAGGCCAGAGAGGTCGCAATAAGCAGAAATGAAAGATGACATGGAAGCAGATGATCCGGAACAATCTACTAGTTCAAATTCTGTTCAACAGTGTCCAGAAGACCAACAGCAGAATAAGAAGGCCTTATTCCCTCCAACCATGAAGGCACCATAATGACGTCAGTGTGAGAGAAGGTGTGAAACTCAAAAAGCCAGAGGAAGAGAAAGAAAGAGAAACAACATTTACCTAAGAGAGCAAAAGAGACTACATTTCCTGTGAGACTTCAAAATACTGAAATGTTCCGAATACGAGGAGACTGATACATTGGGTCTCCAGGAACATCAGGGGCAGAATGTTGCCCTTGGCGGGGGTGCTCAGCAGGGGTGGGCAGGGGCGGTCAGGAAGCTGACCGCTGCCCGCGATCAGCACCGCACCGCGATCTCACGCTGGCGAGCCAATGAAGGCCAGTCCAGTGTGAAACGTGAGCATCAGCGCTGAGCACTGCCTGTGTAGGAGTTGTGGGGGAGGGCGGAGAGTGCAGGCCAGACGAGTGTGAACTTCACACATGTGCGTGAGTGAGCGCTGCATAATCTCCCTGAGGCACGGAGCTGCCTCTGAGAGACAAAGAGATGTTTACATTTTTATTTTTTTAATTAATATTTTAATGAAACATGTCCCCTCATGTGACTCTGTCACATCAGCAGGGGCATGTTATTAATTACATTTTAAAACTTTTACTTTATGTCCTTTTGAAAACCTTGTCCTGCCCATGGATGAGATTTCCAAAGAAATGCAAAGAATGCTTGGCCTTTTTGCCTGCCCGCCAACCATTAGACCATAAGACCATAAGGCCATAAGACATAGGAGCAGAAATTAGGCCATTCGGCCCATCGAGTCTGCTCCGCCATTCAATCATGGCTGATAAGTTTCTCAACCCCATTCTCCCGCCTTCTCCCCGTAACCTTTGATCCCCTTACCAAGCAAGAACCTATCTATCTCGGTCTTAAATACACTCAATGACCTGGCCTCCACAGCCTTCTGTGGCAATGAATTCCATAGATTCACCACTCTCTGGCTAAAGAAGTTTCTCCTCATCTCTGTTCTAAAAGGTCTTCCCTTTACTCTGAGGCTGTGCCCTCGGGTTGAAAAAATTAATTTAATTGATTATTTAATGGCCTTGACAGGATTTTAATTGTCAGTGGGTGTGCTGCTGACTCCGGCACGCGCCTGCCAACCGAGCTATTGTGCGACTGCACATTGATGTCGACACGCTCGGCCAACGTGAACACGCGTCATTTCATGCTCGAGTGGGTCGGGCACGTGACCACCCGCTGAGCTAAAATTTCCACCTCAGAGAAAGTTGAACTCTGAATAGGGACTTGGGGGTGGGGTTGGGAGTTGGATGGGTGCTGTTGCGGTATAATGGCCAAAGTTAGACTAAGTCCCACGAAGGGTTAATTGTAATAGTCTGTGATGTCATTGAAGGAAGTGACATACAGTCATGTGATTAGAGAATCTAGGAGAAATCAGCATGGAAAGAAGCTAGTGTAAGGGAGTGTTCTCATAACTGTAAAAGTTAGAGTGTTTGCAGCAGGCAGTCTTCAGGAGTTATTGAAACTATTCCAACCCAACAACACATTGTCCCATAACTTCCACGCTCCCCAGGATCAGATTTCAATATTACCCCAAAGATGCACTGAGGAATCCCTCTAGCAAGTTCCCAGGCAAGGGTATGCACAGCAATTGCCCAGAGGTGCTAACTTCCTCTGGATAATTGTGCTGTGTGGAGAAGCATTCAATAATGTGATTTAAATCTCAAACATCGGACGGTTCCGCTGGGTTTATACCAATAATTGCCCAGAAAAAGTTAGGAAAATTGAAACCTCTTCTAACTTCTGCGTAATAATTGTAAAGACCCAGATCAACCCCACGGGATTCCCCTCACACCCCCCACCCCCAACCTCCGGCAACCCCACACCAACCTCACCCAGCCCCAATCTCGGAACCCCGCCCCCGACCTTGGGACCATCCCCCACTCCCCACAGTGACCATGGACCTGCCCCATGACCTCCAGACACCCCATCCCATCCCCCAACTCCGGACACCCCCAACTTCCGGACTCCACAACCCCCCCACCCTCTGAGCACCCCCAAAACATCCCCCCCCCCGACCTCTGGACACCCCCAAAACTCCACCCGACCCCCAACACCCACCTCCGACCTACAGACACCCCCAACACCCACCTCCGACCTCCGGACTTCCCCACCACCTCCCCCCAACCTCTGAACCCCAAATACTCTCCCCAGACACCTCTACCCCTCCCCAACCTCTGGACACCCCCAACCGCCACCCCGACCTCCAGACACCCCCACCCACCCAACCCACCCACCACACCCCACCCACCCCCACCCCCCCCAATCCACCACCCACCCAACCCACCCACCACACTCCACCCATCCCACCCACCCCCCCACACCCCACCCACCCCTCCCACCCCCACACACCCCCCACACCCCACCCCACCCCCTTCTCAAACTATCACAACTTTAACTCACACCACCTGGACTATTAGTCCAGGCCTCAGGATCACAAGTGATATAAGCATAACACGACTGTTTAGGAAGATATTGTACTTGCCTTTTGTATAATTAACCTGTTCCTCAAATTCCCCATTATTTTCCATTTTATTTCCCTCCACAATTCATTGATTGTGAAATGCTTTAGGAAATACTGAGAATATTAAAATAACTATATTAAATGCATATTCCTTCTAAGACTTTATTTTTGTCTGTTACTAACTTTTCTCTTCTTCATGGTGCTAAGCTATTGCCTTCCCCATAAATACATCCAGTTTTCTGTATGTCCTTGCATTGCAGCATTTTATGTTAAATCCCTTGAGCTTTTCCCTCTTCGCACATCTTCCTCTGATACTCCAGATGACTATCTTTGCTTCATTTCTGCAGGCATTTTGCTCCCTTTAGGAGCACCACTTCGTTGAAGTATCATAGATCAACCTGCTTTGAAAGAATCTATACAAAATACAGGGCTCTTCATAGTTAAAAGCAAAATACTGCGGATGCTGGAAATCTGAAACAAAAACAGAAAATGCTGGAAGAACTCAGCAGCATCAATATTTATTTTCATATTTATTCATTGTTTTATCCCCACCTTTTGTCCTAGTTTCAATCTTTTTTCCCACCATCCTCCCCTCTGCCCACCCCATCCCCACAAGGTCCATCTGTCACTCGTTCATGTTGTTCTTTCCAGAGTGCTCCCCCTTGTCCTGCTATTATCACATTCTGCTTTCTGATCTTAATGCCACTATCAGCACCTCCTTTAGCCAGTATCACTATCATTAACACCCCTTTGTCCTTTTGTCCATGACATCTCTGGCAATCTCTCCTTTGTCTCCACCTATCACTGGCCTTCTATCCAGCTTCACCTGCTCCATAAATTTCATCATATTTTAACTTCTCTCTGGCTCTGAAGAAGAGTCATAAGGACACAAAACGTTAACTCTGTTTTTTTCCTCTCTCTCCACAGATGCTGTTAGACCTGCTGAGTTTTTTTCAGCATTTTCTGTTTCTCTTCATAGTTAAACTCATTTAAGCAAACAGTTACTTTCACTGTTTTTCTCCCTCACTCTCCTTGCACCAGGTTCAGCCCCATCTTATGCTCCATTGCTGCCTTTTCCTCCCCTTGTTTTGTTGGCACTTTACAATTTACATAGGCACCAGTAGCCAAGAACATTTGGCCCTCATGTGCCAAACTCCATCACTTAAGCGTAATTCACTTTTTCTTGGGGCCAAATAGTAATATCGAATCTCTACTAACATAATGATATGCTCCTCCCATCTGAGAACCTCCACAATAACCCAGTGTCATCTCTGTCACCCCTGTTATCGATTCCAACCTCTTGCCATCTCGTCATACATCTTGTACACTGCAAGGGTAATTTTCTGACTTTGCACTTTGGGCTCTGATAACTTCACCTCTCAGCAGCAAAAATGAGAAATTCAGCCATGTGTTATATATGAGTTTAGCTGTTTCCTACACCACAACACTAACTATATCTCAAAAGCCTTGCATTAGCTGTGAAGTGATTTGAAATTGTAAAAGGTGCTGTGTAAATCTAAGTTGCTTGTTTCTTTTCATTTTCATTTAAATGATTGGAAGATGATGTGTAGCACAGCCCAAAGTTCCAATGTGCAAGCAAGAGACAATGCCATATGCACAGTTAGAAAAGTGCACCCCTACATCTAGCTTAAAACTTAATAAAATAAATGTGATCACATACCACACCCCTCCACCCCCCACAACCCCTCCAACAATTCACTGAAGCTGACATGTTTGAAGTAAAAATATCAGAAAATGGGGAAGTATTTCATCCCTCACCTTCACCAACAGAAAATAACACCAGGAAATAAATAGAACTAAAGCTACATGGTAAATAACCTGCCCCTCAGCCGCAGTATTTACTGTGCTTTGAGCTTTTTCACCACATTTTGAAAAAGCCTATATGAAACAGCACACATTGGCAAGCAGAGACACACGAATCTTTCGTGTTTTGTGACCTACATTCCATATATTCGATGAGTAGACATTCATAGCTCACAGAAAGGAGGCAACTCATTTACTTGTTGAATTGTTGACCCAAATCATTTTTAGAATTTGTGCCTGGCACATAAAGGAGAGATTTTCCATATTTTGGACTTCTGATCATCTCTCTGTAGACTTCAGGGGTATTGTTCCAGTCAATTCCATCTCTGGTGTTCACCTCCTACTGCACAGGAGCTCTATATATTTTCTGAACTATTTTACATATGCCTCATTGAAACGTTACAGTTAATGTGTGGGGGTGGGGGGTGAAGTAAAATGTGGGCACCAACTGCTATTGTATTACTTGTCATGCAACATCTCCTGCAATGTCTGTCGCTAGAGGAACCCTGCACTGTTGCAGATCTTGCCGAATTCAACAACAAGGCGCAAAAATGCGTCTAGTTCTGGCTGGGCCATGTATAGACTGTCCGTGGACACGATAAGAAGACTTGTCACGCAAACCAGTAAAAAAGCAGAAATGACTCAATGAACAAGGCAGCGCTAAACTAAATGCTTGATTTCAGTATCTGTTGTAAACAATTGTGACATGATGTTGAAATGCCTGCCACAGCTAAGCTCTCAACTGAAGAATGTTTATCTGAATGTCTAGCGAAATACCACTACTGTTGAGCAGGCGACCGATGAAGAAAGTGCAAATGAAGCTGGACATGGAGAACAAGAAGACTGTTGTATTTGGAAAACCTGTGGATTTGCAATTTACGCAATTTGGCCACTATTGCATTCCTTTAATGAAACCTAACTTTTCTACTAAGGAGATTAAAGAAATGTCATTAGCTTCAGGGGATAGGAATTGAGAAGACTAAAAGATAATTGTCTTAAAATTGCATCAGCAGTTTGCCATCCTTCTATGCAAAGATTAAAAATTTTGATAAAGGATACATGCATAAGGGATGGAGAGCACACTAAACTTTAGGAGGAGATAAGCGAAAGATGTGGTATATGTAAGAAATACAGAGGGATACCATCACAGCCTATACTGAGCCTACCCTTAGCAAGGGATTTCAACAAAGTTGTGGCGATGGATTTAAAAGTGTGGGATGAAGAAAACATTTTTATTTTACATTTCAGAGATTTGGCCACAGGGTTGAGCCAGTCAACAGTCATACAAAGTAAAGAAAATAAAGTAATTGTGGATCAGATACTGGACAAGTGGATAGGGACTGGATTGGGATCACTGGCAAAATTCCTCACTGATAATAGGGGGGGAATTTGTTCACAATGAGTTTCAGGATATGTGCGTAAACATAAATATAATCGTTATGAATACAGGAGCAGAAAGCGGTGATAAATGAGATGCTTTGTAAAATATTGGCAGATAGACCAAGCTGTAACTTAACATTAGCTCTAGCATGGTCTGTCTGTGCCAAGAGTTTGCTCAGATGATTGGGGGCTATAGTCTGTATCAGTTGGTTTTTGGTAGAAACCCAAAAATTCCTTCAGTCCTGAGTGATCATCCCCCAACTTGGGAGGGAACTATGATTAGCTCTACCTTTCCTGAGCACCTAAATGCACTACATGTGGGTAGAAGGGTGTTCCTTAAAGCTGAAGTTTCAGAAAGAATTCGGGGAGCTGACACTAAGACACTATGTGTGACCATCGGAAACTGATTTTAATCAGTGAGACTTGGTATGCCATAAAAGAGAAGGACTTAACGAGTGGAAAGGCTTGGGAAAGGTTATAGGTAACGGTGGTAAAACAGTCATTTACAGCATGGGAACCAGACTATTCGGGTACGTTTATCGAGGTTAGTCAGTGCCGATTACAAACTTGTGGGCCCGGAGAGAGTTGTAGGAAGGGATGAGAAACCATGTGCTTCTCATACCCATACATTGTATGATTGTGAGGTTGCTGAGGTTGACAGGGTATCTGAAGATGGACATTGTAATTCGGAAGAACAAGATGAAGCGATTTGTCCCAGAGGACAACCGCCAAAAGCTGGCACTAAAGTTACATACTTGCCAGAAGGGGCCGGCCAATGGAGGGATGCAACGATTGTAGGTAGAGCAGGGAAGGCCACTGGAAAATATAAAAACTGGTTAAATGTACAAGATAAAGGGCAGGAGGTTAGGCCTATGGATTGAGAACATGAAGTACAAAAATGGAAGTCACGGAAACGCAGTATCAGTTCAGACAGTGGGTCTGAGAGTGAACGTGCCTCTAGGAAGAGATCGCAAACTTTTGAAAGACTATCTATAAATGGGAGAAAGAGATCAAACAGTATCAGTCTGGAGCATGATAGAAGGCAGGATAGAGGCCATAGCTTAACAAGGTCAAGGAATATGGCACAGACTGGTGACGCTACAAGGAGCAGAAGCCCATGTGATCAAGAAGTCTTAGTAGCTTCAAACAAATTAGATGATAAATTAATAAAAGAAGCCAAACAACAAGAACTATATAGATGGAAAGAATCTGGGGTATACACAGAGGTGCCAGACAGGGGACAACCAGCTCTATCTCATAGATGGATATGCACGGAAAAGGTGCTTCCTGATGGGACTGAGAAAGCTAAAGCCAGGCTAGTGGCACAAGGGTTTGAGGAAAAATTGGGTGACCAGTATATAAGAGTCGATTCACCTATGACAGGAAAAATTATTCTGAAGATCTTTTTGGCTCTGTTAGCTACAAATGTTTGGGAATGTAAGTCCATTGATATTAAAGCTACTTTTCTGCAGGGACACCAACTTCAAAGGGAAGTTTTTCTCTGTCCACCGAAAGAAGTGCCAAATGCAGGAGAGACATTCCGGAAGCTAAATAAATGCGTGTACGGTTTAAATGATGCCTCCAGAATCTGGCGTTTCTCAGTGAGGTCAGTTTTGTTAAAGTTGGGTTGTTTTCAGTTAGAAGCAGACCCGGCAATGTTTTATTGGCACCATGGAAGGAAAGTTGCAGGCATCTTTATGATGCATGTAGATTATTTTTTGTGGGGTGGTAGTAGTGAATTTTGGCAGGCAGAGCGGATCACATGTCATCTTACATCAGTGATCGTACTTGGAGAACATCAATTCCATTACAATTGGTCATGGTGGGACATCCCAGAAAGATGCAGCAGCTTCTGAAATGGGAAAAAGAGGAACTCAGAAGTCTAATTGGGCAACTCAGTTGGCTAAGCAAACAAACTAGGTCAGACGTCAGTTTTGACACTAAAATAAGTGATCCCAAGTTTGAAGAAATCATTCGAGAAAACAAAACATTGACAAAATTAAAAATGGAGCAGGGTGTTTTGAAATTCCCATCATTGGGTGATCTTAAAAAAATGAAACTGATTGTGTTTAGTGATGCCTATTGTGCAAATCTATGTAATGGATTTTTGAGTGAGGGAGGATTTATAATATTTCTCATGGGGGAGAAAGGTAAATGTTGCCCTTTGGCATGGGAATCTAAAAAGATACGAAGAGTTAAAAAAGTACGATGGCAGTGAAGGCTTTTGCCCTTGTTGAGGTGGTAGATATGGCATTCTTTACATCGAAGACGCTGGCAGAAATTTTGAATGGAAAAGGGTATCAGGAATAGTACGTATTGAGTGTCTTATAGACATTAGGTCACTTTGGGAAAAAGTTCACTCTGCGAAGTGCGTTAATGAAAAGAGTTTGCGAATTGGCATTGCGAGCTTAAACAAATGCTCAAGAATAAGGAGATTGCCAAGATCAAATTGATTGATAGCACCTACCAGTTATCGGACTGCTTCACTAAAAGGGGAGCGAGGTCCAAAGTGTTACAAGAGAACCTTAAAGAGGGATATCATCTTCCTTAAGATGACAAAGAAGGAATACTTCTTTTATGTGGACATACCCATACATGTGTTCTGTCTTTTTCAAGGAGGGGGAATAAGGTGAATTTATTGAATGAAAAATGCATATTGATGTCTGTTATTATAATTATTTGTTTGTAGTTATATAAACTTAAGGATTACTTTCATTTTAAGAAGAGGGGAATCTGTTGGGGAAGGAAACAATTAAAGGAGTTCAATAGTTAATTATTAGTTAACGATTTGGTTGTATAAAAGGGATAACAGGTGTGACAAGTTGTCTGTCTAGAGTTTTATGGACTAGAAATGAAACTCTGTTAGAAGGAGTCAGTCTTGGTCTCAGTCTTTGTTGCCTAACAGCTATTGGAGCTGAACAAATGTTGCCAGTTTTGCTGCAGAGTCACTATCAATGATGTGGCCGTGGGGTAGAACTCAAAGATTTTGTGTTGAGAAGGGTTCAAAATTGGAATTTAAGGATTGCTAACTGGAGGACTGAACTATCATGACCTGGTTATACACCACCAGTTGTGTCCCATTTGGAGTATTTCTTTCTCCTTTACACCACTAAGTTTACATACTGTCACTTAGAATCACATTTTAGCAGAATGTGTGACTCCGTCTCTTCACATGAATCTCACACCTATTTTGTGTTTTACACTTACTGCTGTTCAACTGCAAACAGTGGAAAGTACATTTTTCAAAGTTCTCGGGTATCAAAAAAAACTTTTTATATATGTGCATATGCTAGTGTTTTTTAAAAAAATATTTCACTATTGAAGAGAGAATGCTGTGAGGGTGGGATTTTAATGAGATGACACTTTGGTAGTGGTGAGTGGCGGGAAACCTGGCGGTGAAGGCAGAGCTGCATCTTCAATGGTTTTTTAATCCTGCCATTGCATTCCACCTTCCCCACCATCGGGAGCCACTGAAAGCAAAAAGGCACGGCTGGAGATTGCTCCGAAGGTGAGTAGCAGGACCATGCTGCCATGCTAATATAAAAGCAAAATACTGCGGGGATCCTGGTAATCTAAAACAGAAACAGAAAATACTGAATGCAGGTCTAACAGCATCTATGGAGAGAAAAACGGTTAACGTTTCGAGTCTGTATGACTCTTCTTCAGAGCTAAAGAGAAGTAAAAATGTGTTGACATTTATACTGTTTAAGGAGGGGTGGAGCAGATGAAGCTGGATAGAAGGCCAGTGATAGGTGGGGGCTAAGGAGAGATTGACAAAGATGTCATGAACAAAAGGATAAAGGGGTGTTAATGGTAGTGGCAAGAACTAAAGGAGGCGCTGATAGGGGCATAAAGGTAAGAAAGCAGAATGTGATAACAGCAGGACAAGGGTAAGCACTCTGTGAAACAACAACATGAACAAGTAACAGATGGTCCTTGTGGGGGTGGGGTGGGGGAAGGGGACAGTGGTGGGAAAAAAGGATTGAAAATAGGATAAAAGGTGGGGATAAAACAATGAATAAATGAAAATAAATAAAAATGTAGATAAAAATAAAAAATAAAAATGAATATTAAAAAAAAGGGGATTAAGAAGGGGTGAGGATAGAGGAGAGAGTTCATGATCTGAAGCTGTTGAACTCAATGTTAAGTCCGGAAGGCTGTAAAGTGCCTAGTCGGAAGATGAGGTGCTGTTCCTCCAGTTTGCGTTGAGCTTCACTGAAACATTGCAGCAGGCCAAGGACGGACATGTGGGCAAGAGAACAGGGTGGTGTGTTAAAATGGCAAGCGACAGGGAGATCTGGGTCATGCTTGTGGACAGACCAAAGGTGTTCCGCAAAGCGGTCACCCAGTCTGCGTTTGGTCTCTCCAATGTAGAGAAGACCGCATTGGGAGCAGCGAATGCAGTAGACTAAATTGAAGGAGGTGCAAGTGAAGCACTGATTCACCTGAAAGGAGTGTTTGGGCCTTTGGACGAGGGAGGAGGTAAAGGGGCAGGTGTTGCACCTTCTGCGGTTGCATGGGAAGGTGCTATGGGAGGGGGTTGAGGTGTTGGGAGTGATGGAGGTGTGGACCAGTGTGCCTTCAGGGAATGGTCCCTTTGGAATACCGACATGGGGGGTGTGATGGCATCATGCTGGAGTTGGCAGAAATGGCGGAGGATGATCATTTGAATGCGGAGGCTGGTGGGGTGATAAGTGAGGACAAGGGGGATCCTATCATGGTTCTAGGAGGGAGAGGAAGGTGTGAGGGCGGATGCGCGGGAGATGGGTCAGACACAGTTGAGGGCCCTGTCAACCACAATTAGTGGGAAACCTTGGTTAAGGAAGAAGGAAGACATGTCAGAAGCGCCGTTTTGGAAAGTGGCATCACAGGACCAGATGCGACAGAGGCGAAGGAACTAAGAGAATGGGATGGAGCCCTTACAGGAAGCGGGGTGTGAAGAGCTGTGGTCGAGGTAGCTGTGGGAGTCGGTAGGCTTGTAATGAATATTGGTGGACAGTCTATCACCAGAAATTGAGACAGTGAGGTCAAGGAAGAGAAGGGAAGCGTTGGAGATGGAGCATGTGAAGGTGATGGAGGGGTGGAAATTGGAGGCAAAATTGATAAATATTTCCAGGCCCAGACCTGGTGCTGCCATGCTCCTAGATTCAATGCCAAAAGCAGTTTCCAGCCTAAGCAGGAAAGGTAAATGCAGTGATACATTCAAGTACATATAATGTGTGTGACATGAACAATCCATTCACTCTGCCTTCTCCAGCCTAATCCAGTAAATCACTCATCACACCAACTTACCCATCCCTCTCGCTCTCCATATGCAGTCCCTTACATCCCCACTTGTCTCTCCACTCACTGACACTCACCTCATCCTAATGTAGTGTCGTGCCTCTCCCTCAGTCACCTTCATCAAATGTTATCCATCCATCCACTGAATATGTTCCAAAGTGGTCTCTTCTTTCCTTCCTTGCAGAGGAGAGAGCACAGGACATGAGGGAGAAGCAGAGAACTGGAGATGGTCCTCCAGCAATCTTGTTACCAGCATCTACAGAGGAGGATACTTTAGAGGTAAGAGGAGTCTCAGTGTACTTGACTATAAGTAATAGAGCGATGGGCCCTTCCCAACTATCTTGTGACAGAATTGAATATCCTACACAGCCAACATGGTTAACTTGGTGTCAGCAGCCAGTGAAGTATGGTCATTTAAACTATTTTTACTTTGGCAGTTCTAACTCATTTATTTAATTTCTCACAGGGCCAACAAGCGCCCCACAGGAGATGCTGCAGGAGGATGACTATAACTCCTCAGAGGAGGTCACTCCCTCTGAGGGTGCACTGTCACAGGACACATGCAGGCCACGCACCAATTCGGGTACTCATGGTTCAAAAGGACCAGTAAAGAAAATAGTTGGGATTTCACCAGGTCACTCACACATCACAAGTGAACAAGAGCAGATGGTGGAGAAAGGGATAACAGTGGAGAGTCTACATTGGAAGATATAAGGTCAAAAGCATCTGAGGAGCTATCCAGGAATTTTGTGCATCATCACCTGTTTCTGGTTGCATGGACATTGATAGGGAGGAAGCCCTTGTGGTTGATCAACGCTCCTGGGTGATCAATGGATGCTCTAATTGCCACATGCGTGTGGTCCTTGATGCTGTGGGAAGACAGCTGGAGTCACAAACCTGATTGCCCACCCATTCTGACTGACAACATTGGTGGAAAAGTGTATGTAATTGCCTGCCCTGCCGAACAGGGCATCAGTCACCTGTGTGATGCATATGTGGGCAGCTGACTACATTATCTCACTTATTGCTGGCAGATCCCCAGGAGGACCCTGAGGTAAAGAAATTGAGAGAGGTGGTTACAGACACTGGTATAGCATGGCTAACAGGTCCACTTGGCAGCAGGTCTTGTTCCAGCAGGCTGCCAATGGTCTGCCATAACCTGATGCAAGACCCTGAGTCTCCTGTGACTCTGGTGTTCCAACATGCCCAGGAAGGTGATTGTCTCCCTATATGCCCTGTGAGCTAATTCTCTCAGCTCATCCCCTTTCTCCTGCGCAGCAGCAAACCTGTGAGCAGAAGGTTTCTGCTGCTTCTCCTGCTGGCTCTCCCACTGCTCATCTTTTACTGCTGGTCAACTTTGTCCTTATCTAAGGTCAAAAATAACACATGCAACAGCCAAGCTGAGCTGATAAATGAAACCTGCAAAGTGGAGACCAAATGCACAAACATCTAAAGTCATGAAGTAACCTCTCATAACAAGCACTGCGAGAAAAAGCCTTTCACACAATTAGACGAGAACGCAGATGTGAGGTTTCAGTGCTTAAGGGAATTTTGACTGTCATTTTTTTTCAGCCCCTCAACTGCTGCTGGCCTCTCGTTTTGTTTTTACTGGTGAGTTCCAGGAAGCCTGGGAAACTCCTTCGTCCACAGTTAAATCCCAAAACTCTCGTTAATAGTGTTCTTAATGAGCTAATGACGTGAAAATGTCAACCCTTCTCTTTCGCAGGGGGTTTGCTCCCACACAGCCTAACGAGCGTCCATTAAATGTGCAGGTTGGCGAGTTGGAACTGGCTTCCTGACTCGCTGTCAATTTTAATGCTTTGAACCTCCCCACCACATCTGTTTCCAAACCCATTCACTCTTGGAAGTTAATATTTTCCGCATCGAGTCAATAGTGCAATCCAAGCATTTCAGCCTTATGCTCCCTAACCAAGCACCCACACTAACAATTCCCGTAGCAAGGAAATAATGCCACAGAGGTGCACTTTGGAAGGAATTTATGATGTGATCCTTATATATTTAATGCTTTTAACATTGTGTCATATCTCTAAGGCAGGAAAGAGATCATAAACTGTTTAAATCAAACCTTACTTTTTGCTTATTTAAAAAGTGGACTTTGCTGAACCAAAAGATGGCTGTTACAGGTCACATGATTCACAAGATAAAGGCAAAATACTGCAGATGCTGGAAATTTGAAAAAACAAACCAAAAAATCCTGGAAAAGCTCAGCAGTTCTGACAACATCGGTGGAGAGAAAGACAGAGTTAACGTTTCGAGTCTGTATGACTCTTCTTCAGAGCTAAGAGAAGTAAAAATGTGGTGAAATATATGCTGTTTAAGGGGGGGGTGAAACAGGTGAAGTTGGATAGAAGGCCAGCGATAAGTGAAGGCAAAGGAGAGATTGCAAAAGAAAAATAAACAAAAAGCCAAAGGGTGTTAACGGTGGTGGTACTGTCGAAAGGAGGTGCTAATGGTGACGTTGAGTAGAGTGCACATGATTCACAAGTTGGCTACGGTTTCTGGAAATTTCCAATAGCAGTTACAGGACCAAAGCTCAACCCACATCCTTGTGGATCTCACACCTCTTATTGTGAGGATACAATATAATCACCAAAACCAGGGACCAGCAAGCGATCTGTCTCCCCAGCCTGGTGCTATATCATTGCAACTCATTATACCTGCAGAAGTGCTAATGGCCACAATCTATTTCCAAAGGTGAATAATGGATTTTGACCAGAGGTGTAGAAGCTGCAACTGATGCATTAACGGGCAACATCAAATGACCTAAACTTCTGGCCTTTGGAAAGTTTTAGTATTACATTTCTAGACTTGTAACTCGAGTCTGCTGTTTAACCTCCAGCCTTCAAACGCCACAACAGAACTCCAGGCTGACCAATAACTTGCATCAAGTCTAAGCCTCCACGAAGCCTGTTTCTCTGGGAGGATTCCTGTCATTGCCTGTTGAACAGACCAAGATCTCTGTCTGGCAACCTCATCTTACTGCGTCACCATCAACTTTGAAAGAGTTTTGCAACTCCTGCTTCAGCTTGCTGAACCCTCACTGAACTATAGCTCCTCTGTGAAGGAACCCTCACTGAACTATAGCTCCTCTGTGAAGGAACCCTCACTGGACTATAGCTCCTCTATGAAGGAACCCTCACTGAACTATAGCTCCTCTGTGAAGGAACCCTCACTGAACTATAGCTCCTCTGTGAAGGAACCCTCACTGAACTATAGCTCCTCTGTGAAGGAACCCTCACTGAACTATAGCTCCTCTGTGAAGGAACCCTCACTGGACTATAGCTCCTCTGTGAAGGAACCCTCACTGAACTATAGCTCCTCTATGAAGGAACCCTCACTGAACTATAGCTCCTCTATGAAGGAACCCTCACTGAACTATAGCTCCTCTGTGAAGGAACCCTCACTGAACTATAGCTCCTCTATGAAGGAACCCTCACTGAACTATAGCTCCTCTATGAAGGAACCCTCACTGGACTATAGCTCCTCTGTGAAGGAACCCTCACTGAACTATAGCTCCTCTGTGAAGGAACCCTCACTGAACTATAGCTCCTCTGTGAAGGAACCCTCACTGGACTATAGCTCCTCTATGAAGGAACCCTCACTGGACTATAGCTCCTCTGTGAAGGAACCCTCACTGAACTATAGCTCCTCTGTGAAGGAACCCTCACTGGACTATAGCTCCTCTGTGAAGGAACCCTCACTGGACTCTGACTTCCTGGACTCTGGCAGTCACGTATTTTGTTTCTTTTTCTTTTAAGCTCTTCATAGTTGTAAAATCTCCTCTTTCCTATCTTATTATTGTGTGCTTGATTATGTATGTATCAAGGTGCGACCACCCCCCAGGTTTGAATGAATGAATAAACAATACTCCTGATTTAACTCTAAAGAGAACTTGCTGCAAGTCACTTTAAAAATTGACCTCACAAGTCAAGCGTTTGGGGAGACACGCCACAGCCTATTTCAAAAACATTAAAACACCTCTGTTTACGGACAGATAGTGAGAAAATAAAGGAGTTCAGGTTTGCCCCACTCCCCTGTCTGTAATGATGGAAAAAGCCCCAAGGCACATCACAAAAATGAAACCAAAAACAAATAAACACTGAGCCAATGAAAGAGATATTAAGAAGAGTTGAGCAAAAGAATTGGGCAAAGAGATGAGGCCCTTGGAGAGTTTTAAAGGAGGAGATAAAAGTAGAGAGGCAGAGAGGATTAGGAGGAAATTCCAGAGCATGAGGCCTAGGTTAGTGAGGTGGGGGGAAAGAGGAGGAGTGCACAAGAGACTAACATCATAGGAATTAAAAGTTTTTTTGGGGGGGTGGTCTTATAGAAGAATAGGTTACAGAGAAAGGGAAAGGCAAAGATAGGCATGGGGGAAAATAACTTCAAATTGGGAGACTGGGAGCCCATAGGGTTAGCACGGCTGTTGATGGGGCCAAATAAATGGTTTTTTAAATTATTTTTAATGAGACTTCTTTTCAGTAGGAGTATGGGTCTAGAGATGCAGATCTAATCTTACTATACATTATAAATTTCTTCTGTAGAAAAGCTACAGTTTTAGCAGATCCACCCAGTGGCCAAATTGAAATGGTTTAACAGGATAATCAACTATTGTCTTCTATACCAAAAACAAAAATACCTGGAAAAACTCAGCAGGTCTGGCAGCATCTGCGGAGAGGAGCACAGTTAACGTTTCGAGTCCGTATGACTCTTCAACAGAACTAAGTAAAAATAGAAGAGAAGTGAAATATAAGCTGGTTTAAGAGGGGGTGGGACAGTAGAGCTAGATAGAGGGCCAGTGATAGGTGGAGATAACCAAAAGATGTCACAGACAAAAGGACAAAGTGGTGTTGAAGGTGGTGATATTATCTAAAGGAATGTGCTAATTAACGGTAGAAAGCAGGACAAGCAAGGTACAGATAGCCCTAGTGAGGGTGGGGTGGGGGGAAGGAATCAAAAAAGGCTAAAAGGTAGAGATAAAACAATGGATGGAAGTACATTTAAAAATAATGGAAGTAGGTGGGAAAAGAAAAATCTGTATAAATCATTGCAAAAAAAAAGGGGGGGAATCGGAAAGGGGGTGGGGATGGAGGAGAGAGTTCATGATCTAAAATTGTTGAACTCAATATTCAGTTCGGAAGGCTGTAAAGTGCCTAGTCGGAAGATGAGGTGCTGTTCCTCCAGTTTGCGTTGAGCTTCACTGGAACATTGCAGCAGGCCAAGGACAGACATGTGGGCATGAGAGCAGGGTGGAGTGTTGAAATGGCAAGTGACAGGGAGGTCTGGGTCATGCTTGCGGACAGACCAAAGGTGTTCTGCAAAGCGGTCACCCAGTCTGCGTTTGGTCTCTCAAATGTAGAGGAAACCGCATTGGGAGCAACGAATGCAGTAGACTAAATTGAGGGAGGTGCAAGTGAAATGCTGCTTCACTTGAAAGGAGTGTTTGGGCCCTTGGACGGTGAGGAGAGGGGAAGTAAAGGGGCAGGTGTTGCACCTTCTGCGGTTGCATGGGAAGGTGCCATGGGAGGGGGTTGAGGAGTAGGGGGTGATGGAGGAGTGGACCAGGGTGTCCCGGAGGGAATGATCCCTGCGGAATGCCGCCGGGGGGGGTGAAGGGAAGATGTGTTTGGTGGTGGCATCATGCTGGAGTTGGCAGAAATGGCGGAGGATGATCCTTTGAATGGGGAGGCTGGTGGGGTGATAAGTGAGGACAAGGGGGACCCTATCATGTTTCTGGGAGGGAGAGGAAGGTGTGAGGGCGGATGCGCGGGAGATGGGCCGGACACAGTTGAGGGCCCTGTCAACCATCGTGGGTGGAAAACCTCGGTTAAGGAAGAAGGAGGACATATCAGAGGAGCTGTTTTTGAAAGTGGCATCATCAGAACAGATGCGACGGAGGCGAAGGAACTGAGAAAATGGGATGGAGTCCTTACAGGAAGCGGGGTGTGAGGAGCTGTAGTCGAGGTAGCTGTGGGAGTCGGTAGGCTTGTAATGGATATTGGTGGACAGCCTATCACCAGAAATTGAGACAGAGAGGTCAAGGAAGGGAAGAGAAGTGTCAGAGACGGACCATGTGAAAATGATGGAGGGGTGGAGATTGGAAGCAAAATTAATAAGGTTTTCCAGGTCCCGACGAGAGCATGAAGCAGCACCAAAGTAATCATCGATGTACCGGAGAAAGAGTTGTGGGAGGGGGCCGGAGTAGGACTGGAACAAGGAATGTTCCACATACCCCATAAAGAGACAGGCATAGCTGGGGCCCATGCGGGTACCCATAGCCACACCTTTTATTTGGAGGAAGTGAGAGGAGTTTAAGGGGAAATTGTTCAGTGTGAGAACAAGTTCAGCCAGACGGAGGAGAGTAGTGGTGGATGGGGATTGTTTGGGCCCAAACAATCCCCATCCATCACTACTCTCCTCCGTCTGGCTGAACTTGTTCTCACACTGAACAATTTCCCCTTAAACTCCTCTCACTTCCCCCAAATAAAAGGTGTGGCTATGGGTACCCGCATGGGCCCCGGTTATGCCTGTCTCTTTATGGGGTATGTGGAACATTCCTTGTTCCAGTCCTACTCCGGCCCCCTCCCACAACTCTTTCTCCGGTACATCGATGATTACTTCGGTGCTGCTTCATGCTCTCGTCTGGACCTGGAAAAATTTATTAATTTTGCTTCCAATTTCCACCCCTCCATCATTTTTTCATGGTCCATCTCTGACACTTCCCTTCCCTTCCTTGACCTCTCTGTCTCAATTTTTGTGTTAGACTGTCCACCAATATCCATTACAAGCGTACCGACTCCCACAGCTACCTCGACTACAGCTCCTCACACCCCGCTTCCTGTAAGGACTCCATCCCATTCTCTCAGTTCCTTCGCCTCCGTCGCATCTGTTCTGATGATGCCACTTTCAAAAACAGTTCCTCTGACATGTCCTCCTTCTTCCTTAACCGAGGTTTTCCACCCACTGTTGTTGACAGGGCCCTCAACCGTGTCTGGCCCATCTCCCGCGCATCTGCCCTCACACCTTCTTCTCCCTCCCAGAAATATGATAGGGTCCCCCCTTGTCCTCCCTTATCAACCCACCAGCCTCTGCATTCAAAGGATCATCCTCCGCCATTTCCGCCAACTGCAGCATGATGCCACCACCAAACACATCTTCCCTTCACCACCCCCGGCGGCATTCCACAGGGATTGTTCCCTCCGGGACACCTTGGTCCACTCCTCCATCAACCCCTACACCTCAACCCCCTCCCACGGCACCTTCCTATGCAACCGCAGAAGATGCAACACCTGCCCCTTTACTTCCCCTCTCCTCATCGTCCAAGGGTCCAAACACTCCTTTCAAGTGAAGCAGCATTTCACTTGCACTTCCCTCAATTTAGTCTATTGTATTCGTTGCTCCCAATGCGGTTTCCTCTACATTGGAGAGACCAAACGCAGACTGGGTGACCGCTTTGCAGAACACCTTCGGTCTGTCCGCAAGTATTACCCAGACCTCCCTGTCGCTTGCCATTTCAACACTCCACCCTGCTCTCATGCCCACATGTCCGTCCTTGGCTTGCTGCATTGTTCCAGTGAAGCTCAACGCAAACTGGAGGAACAGCACCTCATCTTCCGACTAGGCACTTTACAGCCTTCCGGACTGAATATTGAGTTCAACAATTTTAGATCATGAACTCTCTCCTCCATCCCCACCCCCTTTCCGATCCCCCTTTTTTCCAATAATTTATATAGATATTTCTTTTCCCACCTATTTCCATTATTTTTAAATGTATTTCCATCCATTGTTTTATCTCTACCTTTTAGCCTATTTCAATCCCTTCCCCCCACCCCCACTAGGGTTATCTGTACCTTGCTCGTCCTGCTTTCTATCCTTAATTAGCACATTCCTTAGATAATATCACCACCTTCAACACCTCTTTGTTCTTTTGTCTGTGACATCTTTTGGTTATCTCCACCTATCACTGGCCCTCTGTCCGGCTCTACTTGTCCCACCCACCCTTAAACCAGCTTATATTTCACCTCTTTTCTATTTTTACTTAATTCTGTTGAAGGGTCATTCGGACTCGAAACGTTAACTGTGTTCCTCTCCGCAGATGCTGCCAGACCTGCTGAGTTTTTCCAGGTATTTTTGTTTTTGCTTTGGATTTCCAGCATCTGCAGTTTTTTGCTTTTATCTTGCTATTGTCTTCTATAGCTTTTGACACTGTTGTTGTAACCTTTGACTCCACCCAATAGCCTTTTGCACTGCCAAGTCAAAATCTATGCATGGAGACACAGAAACAGGCAACGAGAAATCTTTAGTTTTGTAAGCAGGTTTTCTGCACTTTAGTTTTGTTGCAATAACATACAGTGGGCGTTGTACTAAAAAGAACAACTTTCATTGGTACAGATGCCATGGAAACAAGGGGCCCTGCAGACCAAACCACACATCCTGGCATCTCAATGTGCATTGAATTTTGAAGAAAAGATGTGAAGAAATGTTCTACCACAGATGTAAGTTGTCAGTTGTGGCTTGGTTGGCGTTTTTCTTGTGTCTGAGTTCGAAGGTTGTGGGTTTAAGTGCCACTCCAGGGAATTTAGCACAAAAATTCTAGGCTGACGCACCAGTGCAATCCTGAGGGAGTATTGCACTGATGGAGATGCCATTTCTCATATGAGACATCAAAATGAAGGCCTGTCCACTCTCTCTCACAGATGGACATAAAAGATCCCATGGTCCTATTCTGGTGTCCTGGGCCATTATCTATCCTTCAATTAATATCATTAAAACAGATGATTTGGTCACTATCACATTGATGTTTGTGGGAGCTTGCTGTGTGCAAATTGGCTGCCACATTTCCTGCATTACAACAATGACAGGACTTCAACAGCTTTAAAATGATTTAGGCCATCCTGTGCTCATGAAAGGAGCTACATAAATGCATGTCTCTCTTAATTTCTGTTAGTAGGATTGGTAAATGTGTATAATGTGCATCCTGTGAGACTAGAAACTGAATTTAGATGGATAATGTAGAAAATGTAACTTCTAACAGCAAGTTCCAGGGACCAGTGCAATAGGCTATAGAGGCAGCAATTCAGGCCAAGACAGGGGGAGGAGCTTGTTGCTAAATTTTAGTTTTTATTAAATCACTATTTTCCCTCCCATGACATTGTACACAGGGAATCAAAACCAAGCACAGATGAAGCAGCGTCAGAGGGAAGAAATATATGTGAACCTGGTATAGGAGAGGCAGGAGTGGGAGCAGAACGAGGAGGAGAAGGGGAAAAGGTGGGGAGGAGCAGAGAGAAGGAGGGAAAAGGAAGTGAGGGATAGAAGTGAAGGTGGAGAAGTTGACGCGGGAGGAAATAGAGGAGAAACTGGGCTTTGAAAGGCGTCCCTCGGGTAGGTGGAGTTAAGATGAAGAGTTGCCTCAGTGTGGGGGAGGGGCTGCAAGGTTATGGAAGGTTTCTCAGTTGGGGAGCCAAAGGAAACCAGGTGGCCTACAGACCCCTGCAACATTGGGACAGCAAATGTTTTTATTTTTTATTACTCATTCTCAAGGTGTGGGCTTTGCTGACAAAGCCAGCATTTGTTGCCCATCCTTAGTTGCCTTTTTGAAGGTACTAGTGGGCTGACTTCTGGAACCGCTGCAGCCCATGTGGTGAAGGTATAGCCATGATGCTGTTAGGTAGGGTGTTCCTGGATTCTGAGGAAGGAACAACAATATATGTCCAGGATGGTATCTGAAACTTGGCGGGGATAGTGCTGCCAGACAACTGCTTCATGTGTCTTTCCAGGTTGCGAAGGTTGCTGGTTTGAAAGGCGCTGCTGAGGAATCAGCAACTTGTTGCAGTGCAACCTGGAGATAATACATATTACAGCCACAATACACCCATGGATGAGGGGGTGGGTGTTTAGCTTTGGGTATGAGGTTCTGATTAAGAAAACTACTTTAGGCTGGATGTTGTCAAGCTTCTTGTGTGTTACTGCAGCTTCTCCAATGGCGAATGTAGTCCATCACAACCCTGACAGTTGTGCCCTGTAAGTGATGGATAACCTTTATGGAGTCAGGAGATGAGTTCCTTGTCACAAAATCTCCAACCTCCAGGATCTGCTTTCATGGTGATGGCATTTATGTAGGTTCATCCAGTTGAATTTCTGATCAATGGTGACCCAAACACATTGATTGGCAGAGAGAGGTGCGGGAGAATTAGTAGTGCTGATTCTGTTGAATGTGAAATGGAGTTGGTTTGGCTCTCTCTTGTTAAAGACAGTCATTTCCTGGCTCATGTGCCACCTGTCAGACACCCCTGGATGATGTCCAGGCCTTGCTGCCTGGGGGTACAAACGTCTTCATTATCTGAGGGACTGAGACTGTGCTGGAGTGAGACTGAGGTTGGAAGCTTGCCATGTGAAGAATTCTAGGCATTAACAATATTTCAGTGGTTTGGTACAGTAATTCCAGGTGACCAAACTTCATTCATCCATCCAGAAAGACAGTCAATTGGCTCTGATTGCTGATCTGTATTTTGTGAACAGTTGAACATCACGCTTGCTAACATTTAAGTTTCTTACTCCTCATTTTTAGCTTACTCAGTTTCAAAATTTGTGAATGACACATATTTAGTGTACTAAAATATAAGAAAACATTAATAAAGTTGCAGATTGGGCATGTAAATGACAAAGGTATTGCAATATATTGTGCTGTAGTCTCTATGTAATTCTATGTAATATTTTGAAACTCTTCATGGTTTGCCCATTTTTCCAGTAATGTCGTGCTTTACACAAGCCTGCATTAAATGTCATCTGGTAATCTCCTGTCCTGATACATTTTTGCCATATCTGAGCTGCCTCTTTTGAATTTGCTGCCCTTCAAGTTTGGCATCATCTGCAAATTGCACTTATTTACATTGAGCTTCTGAATTCAGGGATGGATGTAAATCTACATTTTTGGCAATGTAGTAATTTAGTATTTAGTAACACAAAATCATTTTCTTTCCACAAAAGAAAACTTTCAACTGACAACATTTTTTGACAGCAGTCCACTTGTAATACATTTAAAACAATAGTCACAGAAGAGAACGTAATGAAATAAACTGCCTAAAAAATAACTAACAGGTGTATCAAAAGTAGCTGATGTGGGATTTGACCATGAGTTGAGAACTTTTAAACTTGGTTGATTTATCTGAGAACGTTCTGTTTGTATAACATACACAGTGTAAAATGTGCATGTGTCACACAGGTACCATGTGCATATTTTTAAGGACCTGTGCATTGCACATATGACTGCTGTGCATATCTACATGAATAAAAATTAGTTTCTCCAACAAGGACTCAAATCTTGGTCTCAAATTCAGCTTTGGTTCCCCTTTATAAGGTTGTTGTACAATTTAATCAGTCAAATGCTGCATGAACGAAGTCATGATCCACATTAGTAAGAATGATGTAATTACAATGCTCTCCCTTACTCATTTTTAACTATTGTTGCGATTAGGATGGGAGGAGTGCGCAGTTTATCTAGCCCCACTATTCCACAAGTCGTACCATTAGTGTAAATGTTCACTTACAAAAGTGGCCAATTATTTACCTTCACTACTGTTAGACCCAGAATAAAGAAGACTTTAACCAGGCTTCTTTCAATAAACTCAGGATGATTGATTTATTATAAAACAAAACTTATTTTTTATAATAAGTTGCAAGAGCTGCTAAACACTCAATTTGTAATCTAGAAGTGTAAATATCTATCCCTTTTAAAATTCCCCAGCACACAGACTCACGCGCACACACACACACACACATACAAACAAAGGACAAAGAAATAGTCTCTGCGGAGATGGGGGTTGAAGAAAAAAATCTTGATTAAAAAGGATAAAGTTCACAGGGTGTAGATGCTGTTGACCTGATGCTCCCTTGTACGAGAACGGGATCACTAGTCCCAATAGATGCCTGGAGGTTCTTACCAACAGAGCTTCAGCTTGGAAGAAAGTAGAGCCGGATCAATCCTTCTCATCTCAGCCTCTCGGGTTTCCAAATACAAACAAGTTCCACTGAGATGAGGATTCGTAGCTGGATACTCATAAGCATGTTGTATTTCAAGCAAGGCAAGAAGAGCGTGATCTGGGCAGCTTTTCCCCTTCTCAGTTCATTCCCAACTGAGTTCAAAACAATAAGTTCAAAACATGAAGCCCCTCCATAGTGTGATTTCCTGTACATCACCAGGCCTTTGCCTTTAAAACTGCTTCTTTTCATCAATTAAAGTGATTGCAGTTCAAATAAACAAATAGCTCTCCTCCACAATTGTCATGCTGGTCATTTAGCTGATGTCATGTGGTTTCTTGGAAAAGGCTTGCTTGCTCCAATCCAAGATGAACTTGTGACCTTTTATTAAAAAAAAATCCAGGTCAGCTCCCAAGTATCCAAATCAGGCAATGTCCTTCCAAATTTTAAAAGAAAATATAGTTCTTGTAGATATGGTTCTAATGCTATCTGCAAAACCCCAGGTAGTAATAAATATAGGAGCTAAAATATCAGCCATAGAACATAGGGCAGAAACTTCCCCCCATCGGGGGTGTTGTGCGGGGGTGGGCGGGAGCGAGTGCGAACCTGATCGGCGCCCCCGATCAGGTCTGTGCCGCCATTTTACGTGGGAGGGCCAATGAAGGCCCTCCCAGCGTGACGCACCCCCGGAAGCGCTGAGCGCTCCCTGTGCGGATGGTGGTGGGGGTCCCTGAGATGCGCGAAACAGCGCAGAAATCTCCCCGAGGCACGGAGGTACCTCAGGGAGATTCGTTTAAGTTTTGAAAAATGGAGTAAAGGTTAAAAAAAAATTTTAAGGACATGTCCCCTCGTGTGAAACTGTCACATGAGCTGGGACATGTCCATTCATTTTTTTCAAAAAATGTATTTAATTTATAAACCCTTCATGGACCCTCATCCAGCCCGTGGGTGAGGTTTCATTAAAAATGCGAAGGCCGCCTGGGCTCTTCACCTGCCCCCCCCCAACCTGAAGATTGGACGGGCAGCATTTCTAACAGCTTTAATTACTTTGTTAATGGCCTTAATAGGCCTTTGACAGTTCGGTGGGTGTGCAGCCAACACGGACTGACAATCTAAATGACGCAGAGTGATGCCGGGACACTCGCCCGACATCATCGCGTGTCATTTTACGTGTCGGTGAGCGAGCCCCGCCCCCGCTCACCAACGGGAAAATTCTCCCCATAGATTTCAGCCAAGTTTGAACCTTTTTTAACAATTTGCTGTACCAAACAAAACAAACTATGATTCCATGACCAGGGAGATACGATAACAGGCTTAACATATTGATTATTAATTTAAGACTTGTTTCCTTCAAAATTCTACATTTCTCGGCTGAAAACAGTACTTTTCAGTGCAGACGTTTCTTGTTTTTAAGTGTATTTCGGTCTGAAATAGCAGCTGAGTGTTGCTTCCTCAGGGCAGGGCAAATGCTAAATACATGTTACAGCTCCTCCCAGTGGCAGAACATGGGAACTGTGGAACTTCCCATTTGATCCAAAACTTCAGTGGAATCTTCAAGCAGTTCAATGTTTCAAACCTTGTTAGCAGAAAACTGATTGTAAATCAAGGTTTAAAAATTAGAGCCAGGATACTCAGGAGTGATGTCAGAAAGCATTCCTTCACATAAAGTTTTGTACACATCTGGAACTCTCTCCCCCCGCCAAAAAACTGTTGAGACTCAAGTCATTTGGAAATTTCAAAACTGAGATTGATGAATTTTTGTTAGGCAACTGTATTAAAGGCTATGGAACCAAAAGCTGGTAAATGGAATTAAGATAGAGGTCAGCCATGATCTAACTGAATTGTGAAACAGGCTGGAGGGGCTGAATGGCCTACTCCTGTTCCTTTGTTCCTAGATAACAGGTCCAAAAGTAAAATCTGTTTGGCTGCTATGCGTTTTCTGTCCATTACTTTTCTCATTTAATATCCCCACAGACTGGACTGACAGCACAGACTTTGATGTATTAATACTGTACAGTGCTTCAGCAAATTGTTCATGAAAGGACATTGCGATAAAACAAGAATACCTTTGTCTGAAAGTCTATGTTAGGTTTTCCTGGCCTCAGAATAAAAATGTCACGGTTGTACTGAATGAAAGCCGGCTGCTGAGCTTTGTGAGATCCCATGTGCTGCAGGAATGCTCCAAAGTGCTCTATGGCGGAGTGGGGTGGGAAATGTTCCAATCACAGAATTGCAGTCCGATCACATCATACAGCAGAATGAAGGAAGATTACTGGTTTTGCACTAGCACCTTCTGCTAGCTGAGTTTTCCAAGTTCCTTTCCCTCTCAGAGTAATACTGATTAAGTGTTGCGGAGAGTCAGGTCACCGGTGTGTGCTGGAATCTCAGTAATGTCTTCTTCTGGCAATCTATGAATCTCATCTCTGAAGTATTTCTTTCCACCAAAGAGTACTTTTATAAAATTGAAGAATGCTCGATCCCATTGACAAACAATAATTTTTCACATATTCAGCACACTCAGGCAATGAATATGGCAACTGCGAATTTGACCAACTCTTATCCATATGTGAATTTGGAATCAGTTTGGACTTTAAGCAAGTCTTTGTTCCCCTCTCATTACAACCTGACTGCACTTGTGATTTGCAAGTGTGCATTGCCTTCTTGTCAGGCAGTTTGTGTTAAAAAGCTGTTTGTAGCTTTGGAAAACATGTTGTTATCATTCCACGTTTACAGATGCTCAATTCAGTGCCAACCACTGTGACATTGAGGCAGTTGTAGGAACATAGCATAAGAGCACAAGAAATAGGATCAGGAGTAGACCATCTGGCTCCTCCAGCCTGCTCCACTACTTAATAAGTTAATAACAGATGCTCAACCCCAATTCCACTCTCCTGCCCTGTTGTAGGGTGGCCAAGTTGCACTATTAGTGATAGAGTTGACCTGCAGAAACTTCTTGGGTGGAAACATTAAGTTTATTTACAACATACCCAGCAGCAACTAAAGGTGTGCTTTCAAATCCAACTCTATCTCGACAGTGTCTGCCAAGATAGCCCGCACTACTCTCCTATTGGTTACTACAGTTCATGTGATCTTTCCTAACAAGTATTATTCTTAAAGGTACATTACACACTAAATAAAACCATAATTACTAAATTCCCCATCTCCTTAAGAGTCCAAAAATCTATAGAGCTCATTCAGGAGTTCATACCAAATGTGTGAGGTGAGCACTGATTGTTGGCAGTGAACATGTAGCCTTTTGAATTGTTCTTCCTTAATTGTGCCTGTATTTTCTGTCAGCTACAAAAGATACATTTTATACTGGTAAGTACTGGTCACTCGTACAATTAAACCAAACCCAGTCTTAGCCAATGGCTGTAGGTTCTGTCAGAGTTAATTAGACATATTCAAAGACCGATGTGCACGTAAAATAAAGTAATTTCATCTTTGATTTAAGATGTAGAGTTAAATTGAATCATCCAACAATATTTCATTAAGCGACTTTTCCCAAAGGGAATATATGAGCTGAAAGCTAAAGCACACTCGATAGATTGGAAGAGAGCCAAAGTCATGGAAGGGTGCCCAGGAGCTAAAAACAAAGGGGAAAAAAATAGTCTTCCAGTGCATGTCACTTTCAACAGCTACTTGCATGAGTGTACAAAAACAAGATGTAGAAAGGTTGCTTTTATTCCCAGATGAATTACTTTCTTTCAGGCTATGGATGTGGGAATCGATTATTCAAGGCACGAACCAGAAAGAAATAGCTTGATGTGTGCAGAAGAATTGTACTCAAGCTGGCTATCTCAGAATGTTCAAAACTTAGCATCAAGTGAACATGAGCAAAATAATAAGAACCATGGTGTAAAAATTAATCCAAAAGTAGTTAGCATTTGAAATAAAAATCTGCACCTAAAAAGTGTGAACCTCAAGCAGACCCTGTGCCTGAAATTCAATTTTAGAGTGTGTGATGACTGCCTTAGTCGAGCAGATAACTATTTTCCTCCGACAGTGGCAATAAATCAGAACTTCTGATACATGAAAGACCATCTTTCAGAATCCTGCACTCCGATGGCAGCCAAATGTGGTGTTACTTTAGTAAAGTGTATGAATTCAGCCAGAATGTCTTTCATATTCAATTTTACATCTGTATGCAACATAGTGCTCTAACAGTAATAGTACAGCTGATGGGGAACTGAGAAGGTGGATTGAAAAACGTGGACAGAAATATGGTTTAACACTGATCACAGGAAGAACCACCTCATATTTTGCATATATTTTGCCTGATATTTTATGAGCTATTTAATGGAGCCATATTTAATCCTCTCTACGTCAAGAACCTCTTGCTTGAAGTATATTGATTTAGATGTTTTAGAACATTAGTGATTAAGTTTTTAAAAATTGCCTTCTCTTATATAAGCATCCAAAAACTCCAAAATGTACATCAAATGTTTTTTTGTATTGGATCTGATGGCAACATGCTGGTATTATCTCTTAAATCTATATTTAAAAATCTTGATGTGTACATGAATCGACATTTTACAGAAATAAGAAGTTAATGGGTGTCTCCTCCTTGTGTTAGCTGCTAGGAATGTGTAATCCTCCCTTGCTGTGTCATGTAGGAGGAGCCTGCTGTGATCTACTCAGTGAGTTCTTGATCTTAATTGGTCCCACGAAGCAAGGAGGGTGGATATGATTCTCATAAATTCACCACAACAACTACGCCGATCTGGAAACATGTCCATTGTTTTTTTATTTCATGGTTATTGATGTTTGTTTTCCCTTTTTTACTGATTCTATTCTCTTCATTTTACCAAAACATTTATTATGAATCAAAACTGATGTCAGAATGTAAATAGGTATATATAAACTACTGATTTAAAAAATATAAAACTCTTTTGTGACATACAATAAATTCTATTGAGTATTTTTATGGCCAGTTTTGTATACAACATAGTTTCAAAAAGAAAGACTTTTTAAAAATTATTTGTTCACAGGACGTGAGCATCTCTGGCAAAGCCAAGCATCTGTTTCCCTTTTCCAATGTTGGTGAGCTGCCTTTTTAAACTGCTGCAGGCCATGTGGTGAAGACGTACCCACAAGCTGTTAGGGTGTTGCAGGCTTTTGACCCAATGACAGTGAAGGAATGGAGATATCGTTGCAGGTCAGGATGGTGTGTGGCATGAAGAGGTTCTTCCTTTTACCTAACACCGTTCACCAGCGCAGGACATCCCAAAGCACTTTAAAGCCAAATGAAGTACTTTTGAAGGGTAGACATTGTTGCAATGTAGGAAATATGGCAGCCAACTTGCACATGGCAAGCTCCCACAAACAGCAATGTGGTGGTGACCAAATAATCTCTCTAACTGGTGTTGATTGAGGGATAGCTATTGGTTAGGTATCTGGGGATGACTCCCATGCTTTTCTAATGAAATAGTGCCATGGGTTCTTTTACTGTCATCTGAGGGCTTCAATTTATCATCTTATCCAAGAGGCAGTACCTCCAACAGTGCAGCAAACCCCTCTGTGCTAACTGAATATCAGCCTAAATTATGTGCTCAAGTCTCTAGAGTGAAAGGTGAACCTACTGCATTTAGACACAGAGGTGACAGAATAACACAGGGGGGGTGTCCAATCTTTTCACATGAGACGCCACATTTCAATTTTTTTCTCACTCAAGGGCCTGATGAGAACATTTCGGAATGGTAAGGGGTTTGGCAAAACATTAAACATGAATTTCAGAAAAAAGATCAATGTCAACGCAATAATTTGATAATTTAAAAAAGAATAATTAACAAAAATTAACATTAAAAAGTGCCAAGCAGAAGAGCTAACCAATAAAACCATTTTTTTGCCTTTTAGCTTAAGAAGCAGAGCTAGAGGGGAGAATTTTCCCCCTGCTGGAGGGGTTTGTGTGGGGGAGGGCGGGAGCAGGCGCCAACCTGGTCAGGTCCGCGCTGCCATTTTATGTGGGCTGAGCACTCCCTGTGCGGGTGGGTGGGGGGATTCCCGGAGTCAGGGCCTGCACTCTTTCACACACGCAGAAATCTCCCTGAGGCACAGAGGTGCCTCGGGGAGATTAGTTTAAGGTTTAAAAATATTTAATAAAGAAAATAAACTATTTTAAGACATGTCCCCTCATGTGACAGTGTCACAGGAGCTGGGACATGCCAAGGAACGTTAATGAAAAAATGTATTTAATTTATAACCCCTTCATGAAACCTCATCCCGCCTGTGGATGAGGTTCCATGAAAAATGCGAAGGCCGCCTGGGCTCTTCGCCTGCCCCTCAACCTTAAGGTTGGACGGTCAGTTCAGTTTATTACTTTAATTGATATTTAAATGGCCTTAATAGGCCTTTGACAGTTTGGTGGGTGTGCAGCCGACTTGACTGTATGCCCACTGAACTGAAAATCTAAATGAGGCGCGGTGACATCAGGACGCACGCCCGACATCACCCCCGTCATTTTACCCATCGGCAAGCGGGCCCCACCCCCGCTCACCGAGACAAAAATTCTGGCCAGAGAGGCAGAGTAGGCCCCAAGTCCTGGTCAGCATGAAACAGGTGGGCCAGAGCTAAGGAGTTGGGTTGAAGTAACACAGACCCTGTGTCCCTCTCTGGAGGCACACGCTCCGTGCTGGCCTCGATGGAATCCATTCCAAAGTGAGGGTCGGAAGCAGGTTGTCTTTCAGCCTACACCACTCCTGGGCTGCTCCGTGGGTAGGTTTTTGTGGAGGGAGGAGGTGGAGGAGGGGAAGTGTGTAGGTGTCCCGCTCTCTCCCAATATCAAAATAGCATGAGCCTATTTTAAATATTCCATCGTAACCAAATATAGCTTTCAAAGTGTTGCAATGTCAACAGTAAACATGCACATGCTCACTCTCACAGACTCACTCTCTCACACAGACTCATTCAATCACACAGACTCATTCAAACTCACACTCACACAGATTCACTCAAACTCACACTGATAGACTCATTCAAACTCACACTGACACAGACTCACTCAAACTCACACTGACACAGACTCACTCAAACTCACACTGATACAGACTCACTCAATCACACAGACTCATTCAATCACACAGACTCACTCAAACTCACACTGACACAGACTCATTCAAACTCACACTGATACAGACTCACTCAAACTCACACTGACATAGACTCACTCAAACTCACACTCACACAGACTCACTCAAACTCACACTCTCACAGACTCACTCAATCACACAGACTCATTCAATCACACAGACTCACTCAAACTCACACTGACACAGACTCATTCAAACTCACACTGATACAGACTCACTCAAACTCACACTGACACAGACTCATTCAAACTCACACTGATACAGACTCACTCAAACTCACACTGATACAGACTCACTCAATCACACAGACTCATTCAATCACACAGACTCACTCAAACTCACACTGACACAGACTCACTCAAACTCACACTGATACAGACTCACTCAAACTCACACTGATACAGACTCACTCAAACTCACACTGACACAGACTCATTCAAACTCACACTGATACAGACTCACTCAAACTCACACTGATACAGACTCACTCAATCACACAGACTCATTCAATCACACAGACTCACTCAAACTCACACTGACACAGACTCATTCAAACTCACACTGATACAGACTCACTCAAACTCACACTGACATAGACTCACTCAAACTCACATTCACACAGACTCACTCAAACTCACACTCTCACAGACTCACTCAATCACACAGACTCATTCAATCACACAGACTCACTCAAACTCACACTGACACAGACTCACTCAAACTCACACTGATACAGACTCACTCAAACTCACACTGACACAGACTCATTCAAACTCACACTGATACAGACTCACTCAAACTCACACTGATACAGACTCACTCAATCACACAGACTCATTCAATCACACAGACTCACTCAAACTCACACTGACACAGACTCATTCAAACTCACACTGATACAGACTCACTCAAACTCACACTGACATAGACTCACTCAAACTCACATTCACACAGACTCACTCAAACTCACACTCTCACAGACTCACTCAATCACACAGACTCATTCAATCACACAGACTCACTCAAACTCACACTGACACAGACTCACTCAAATTCACACTGACACAGACTCACTCAAACTCACACTGACACAGACTCACTCAAACTCACACTGATACAGACTCACTCAAACTCACACTGACACAGACTCATTCAAACTCACACTGATACAGACTCACTCAAACTCACACTGATACAGACTCACTCAAACTCACACTGACACAGACTCATTCAAACTCACACTGATACAGACTCACTCAAACTCACACTGATACAGACTCACTCAAACTCACACTGATACAGACTCATTCAAACTCACACTCTCACAGACTCACTCAATCACACAGACTCATTCAATCACACAGACTCACTCAAACTCACACTGACACAGACTCATTCAAACTCACACTGACACAGACTCACTCAAACTCATACTGACACAGACTCACTCAAACTCACACTTACACATACTCACTCAAACTCACACTGATACAGACTCACTCAAACTCACACTGATACAGACTCACTCAAACTCACACTGACACAGACTCACAAACTCACACTGACACAGACTCACTCAAACTCACACTGATACAGACTCACTCAAACTCACACTGACACAGACTCACTCAAACTCACACTGACACAGACTCAATCAAACTCACACTGACATAGACTCACTCAGACTCACACTCACACAGACTCACTCAAACTCACTGACACAGACTCACTCAAACTCACACTGACACAGACTCAATCAAACTCACACTGACACACACTCACTCAAACTCACACACTCACTGAAACTCACACTCACACAGACTCACTCAAACTCACACTGACACAGACTCACTCAAACTCACACTGACACAGACTCACTCAAACTCACACTCACACACACTCACTCAAACGCACACTTACACAGACTCACTCAAACTCTCACACTGACACACACTCACTCAAACGCACACTTACACAGACTCACTCAAACTCTCACACTGACACAGACTCACTCAAACGCACACTTACACAGACTCACTCAAACTCACACTGACACAGACTCACTCAAACTGACACTGACACAGACTCACTCAAACTCACACTGACACAGACTCACTCAAACTCACACTGACACAGACTCACACTCACACAGACTCACTCAAACTCACACTGACACAGACTCATTCAAACTCACACTCACACAGACTCACTCAAACTCACACTGATACAGACTCACTCAAACTCACACTCTCACAGACTCACTCAATCACACAGACTCATTCAAACTCACACTGACACAGACTCATTCAAACTCACACTGACACAGACTCACTCAAACTCACACTGACACAGACTCATTCAAACTCACACTCACACAGACTCACTCAAACTCACACTGATACAGACTCACTCAAACTCACACTTACAGACTCACTCAAACTCACACTCTCACAGACTCACTCAATCACACAGACTCATTCAAACTCACACTGACACAGACTCATTCAAACTCACACTGACACAGACTCACTCAAACTCACACTGACAAAGACTCACTCAAACTCACACTGACACAGACTCAATCAAACTCACACTGACACACTCACTCAAACTCACACTGACACAGACTCAATCAAACTCACACTGACACAGACTCAATCAAACTCACACTGACACAGACTCACTCAAACTCACATTGACACAGACGCACTCAAACTCACACTGACACAGACTCACTCAAACTCACACTGACACACTCACTCAAACTCACACTTACACAGACTCACTCAAACTCTCACACTGACACACTCACTCAAACTCTCACTGACACAGACTCACACTAAGACAGACTCACTCAAACTCACATTGACACAGACTCAATCAAACTCACACTGACACACACTCACTCAAACGCACACTTACACAGACTCACTCAAACTCTCACACTGACACAGACTCACTCAAACTCACACTGACACACTCACTCAAACTCACACTTACACAGACTCACTCAAACTCTCACACTGACACACTCACTCAAACTCTCACTGACACAGACTCACACTAAGACAGACTCACTCAAACTCACATTGACACAGACGCACTCAAACTCACACTGACACAGACTCACTCAAACTCTCACACTGACACAGACTCACTCAAACTCACATTGACACAGACGCACTCAAACTCACACTTACACAGACTCACTCAAACTCTCACACTGACACAGACTCACTCAAACTCACACTGACACAGACTCACTCAAACTCACACTGACACAGACTCACTCAAACTCACACTGACACAGACTCACTCAAACTCACACTGACACAGACTCATTCAAACTCACACTGACACAGACTCACTCAAATTCACACTGACACAGACTCACTCAAAATCACACTGACACAGACTCACTCAAACTCACACTGACGCAGACTCAATGAAACTCACACTCACACAGACTCATTCAAACTCACACTGACACAGTCTCACTCAAACTCACACTGACACACTCAAACTCACACTGACACACTCAAACTCACACTGACACAGACTCAATCAAACTCACACTCACACAGACTCACTCAAACTCACACTGACACACTCAAACTCACACTGACACAGGCTCACTCAAACTCTCACACTGACACAGACTCACTCAAACTCTCACACTGACACAGGCTCACTCAGACTCTCACACTGATACAAACTCAATCACACAGACTCCCTCGAACTCACACTCACACATACTCACTCAAACTCACACTAACACAGACTCAATCAAACTCACATTGACACAGACTCACTCAAACTCACACTAACACAGACTCAATCAAACTCACATTCACACAGACTCACTCAAGCTCACACTGACACAGACTCACTCAAACTCACACTGACACAGACTCACTCAAACTCACACTGACACAGACTCACTGAAACTCACACTGACACAGACTCATTCAAACTCACACTGATACAGACTCACTCAAACTGACACAGACTCACTCAAACTCACACTGACACAGACTCACTCAAACTCACACTGACACAGACTCACTCAAACTCACACTGACACAGACTCACTCAAACTCACACAGACTCAAACTCACACTGACACAGACTCAATCAAACTCACACTGACACAGACTCAATCAAACTCACACTGACACAGACTCACTCAAACTCACATTGACACAGACTCAATCAAACTCACACTGACACAGACGCACTCAAACTCACACTGACACAGACTCACTCAAACTCTCACACTGACACACACTCACTCAAACGCACACTTACACAGACTCACTCAAACTCTCACACTGACACAGACTCACTCAAACTCACACTGACACAGACTCACTCAAACTCACACTGACACAGACTCACTCAAACTCACACTGACACAGACTCACTCAGACTCACTCACACAGACTCACTCAAACTCACAATGACATAGACTCATTCAAACTCACACAGACTCACTCAAACTCACACTGACACACTCAAACTCACACTGACACAGACTCACTCAAACTCACACTGACACAGACTCACTCAAACTCTCACATTGACACAGGCTCACTCAAACTCTCACACTGACACAGACTCACTCAAACTCTCACACTGACACAGGGTCACTCAAACTCTCACACTGACACAAACTCAATCACACAGACTCCCTCGAACTCACACATACTCACTCAAACTCACACTAACACAGACTCAATCAAACTCACATTCACACAGACTCACTCAAACTCACACACTAACACAGACTCACTCAAGCTCACACTGACACAGACTCTCACATAGACTCACTCACACACTGACACAGGCTCAAACTTTCACACTGACACAGTCTAACTCACAGACTCACTCAAACTCACACTGACACAGACTCACTCAAACTCACACTGACACAGACTCACTCAAACTCACACTCACACACACTCACTCAAACGCACACTTACACAGACTCACTCAAACTCTCACACTGACACACACTCACTCAAACGCACACTTACACAGACTCACTCAAACTCTCACACTGACACAGACTCACTCAAACGCACACTTACACAGACTCACTCAAACTCACACTGACACAGACTCACTCAAACTGACACTGACACAGACTCACTCAAACTCACACTGACACAGACTCACTCAAACTCACACTGACACAGACTCACACTCACACAGACTCACTCAAACTCACACTGACACAGACTCATTCAAACTCACACTCACACAGACTCACTCAAACTCACACTGATACAGACTCACTCAAACTCACACTCTCACAGACTCACTCAATCACACAGACTCATTCAAACTCACACTGACACAGACTCATTCAAACTCACACTGACACAGACTCACTCAAACTCACACTGACACAGACTCATTCAAACTCACACTCACACAGACTCACTCAAACTCACACTGATACAGACTCACTCAAACTCACACTTACAGACTCACTCAAACTCACACTCTCACAGACTCACTCAATCACACAGACTCATTCAAACTCACACTGACACAGACTCATTCAAACTCACACTGACACAGACTCACTCAAACTCACACTGACAAAGACTCACTCAAACTCACACTGACACAGACTCAATCAAACTCACACTGACACACTCACTCAAACTCACACTGACACAGACTCAATCAAACTCACACTGACACAGACTCAATCAAACTCACACTGACACAGACTCACTCAAACTCACATTGACACAGACGCACTCAAACTCACACTGACACAGACTCACTCAAACTCACACTGACACACTCACTCAAACTCACACTTACACAGACTCACTCAAACTCTCACACTGACACACTCACTCAAACTCTCACTGACACAGACTCACACTAAGACAGACTCACTCAAACTCACATTGACACAGACTCAATCAAACTCACACTGACACACACTCACTCAAACGCACACTTACACAGACTCACTCAAACTCTCACACTGACACAGACTCACTCAAACTCACACTGACACACTCACTCAAACTCACACTTACACAGACTCACTCAAACTCTCACACTGACACACTCACTCAAACTCTCACTGACACAGACTCACACTAAGACAGACTCACTCAAACTCACATTGACACAGACGCACTCAAACTCACACTGACACAGACTCACTCAAACTCTCACACTGACACAGACTCACTCAAACTCACATTGACACAGACGCACTCAAACTCACACTTACACAGACTCACTCAAACTCTCACACTGACACAGACTCACTCAAACTCACACTGACACAGACTCACTCAAACTCACACTGACACAGACTCACTCAAACTCACACTGACACAGACTCACTCAAACTCACACTGACACAGACTCATTCAAACTCACACTGACACAGACTCACTCAAATTCACACTGACACAGACTCACTCAAAATCACACTGACACAGACTCACTCAAACTCACACTGACGCAGACTCAATGAAACTCACACTCACACAGACTCATTCAAACTCACACTGACACAGTCTCACTCAAACTCACACTGACACACTCAAACTCACACTGACACACTCAAACTCACACTGACACAGACTCAATCAAACTCACACTCACACAGACTCACTCAAACTCACACTGACACACTCAAACTCACACTGACACAGGCTCACTCAAACTCTCACACTGACACAGACTCACTCAAACTCTCACACTGACACAGGCTCACTCAGACTCTCACACTGATACAAACTCAATCACACAGACTCCCTCGAACTCACACTCACACATACTCACTCAAACTCACACTAACACAGACTCAATCAAACTCACATTGACACAGACTCACTCAAACTCACACTAACACAGACTCAATCAAACTCACATTCACACAGACTCACTCAAGCTCACACTGACACAGACTCACTCAAACTCACACTGACACAGACTCACTCAAACTCACACTGACACAGACTCACTGAAACTCACACTGACACAGACTCATTCAAACTCACACTGATACAGACTCACTCAAACTGACACAGACTCACTCAAACTCACACTGACACAGACTCACTCAAACTCACACTGACACAGACTCACTCAAACTCACACTGACACAGACTCACTCAAACTCACACAGACTCAAACTCACACTGACACAGACTCAATCAAACTCACACTGACACAGACTCAATCAAACTCACACTGACACAGACTCACTCAAACTCACATTGACACAGACTCAATCAAACTCACACTGACACAGACGCACTCAAACTCACACTGACACAGACTCACTCAAACTCTCACACTGACACACACTCACTCAAACGCACACTTACACAGACTCACTCAAACTCTCACACTGACACAGACTCACTCAAACTCACACTGACACAGACTCACTCAAACTCACACTGACACAGACTCACTCAAACTCACACTGACACAGACTCACTCAGACTCACTCACACAGACTCACTCAAACTCACAATGACATAGACTCATTCAAACTCACACAGACTCACTCAAACTCACACTGACACACTCAAACTCACACTGACACAGACTCACTCAAACTCACACTGACACAGACTCACTCAAACTCTCACATTGACACAGGCTCACTCAAACTCTCACACTGACACAGACTCACTCAAACTCTCACACTGACACAGGGTCACTCAAACTCTCACACTGACACAAACTCAATCACACAGACTCCCTCGAACTCACACATACTCACTCAAACTCACACTAACACAGACTCAATCAAACTCACATTCACACAGACTCACTCAAACTCACACACTAACACAGACTCACTCAAGCTCACACTGACACAGACTCTCACATAGACTCACTCACACACTGACACAGGCTCAAACTTTCACACTGACACAGTCTAACTCACAGACTCAGTCAAACTCTCACACTGACACAGACTCACTCAAACTCTCACAATGACACAGTCAGTCAAACTCACACTGACACAGACTCACTCAAACTCTCACAATGACACAGTCAGTCAAACTCACACTGACACAGATTCACTCACAGACTCAGTCAAACTCTCACACTGACGCAGACTCACTCAAACTCACTAACAGACTCACACTAATACAGACTCACTCAAACTCACACTGACACAGACTCACTCAAATTCACACTAATACAGATTCACTCAAACTCACAATGACAGACTCACTCAAATACTCAGAATGAGACAGACTCTCACTCCCCACTCGCGTCCATGAGGTTTGGACATTTTACAGCCAAGGAGGAATTTGGAATGCCATGAAAGTGCGAAGATGTGCTTCCTCACCCCACCCTGTCTGAGATTCCAGCTGCCCTGCACTGTTGCTGTGACTGCTGTTCCTCGTAGCCTCCCAGGCCCGCTCTGCCACATTGACCCTTGTGTTCTTTTAGGGGGCTGCGCCTGTACGCAAGAGTGAACAAGAGAGAGAGAGAGAGGGAGAGAATGCACCATGGTGCATTCTCACTGGTGAGCCTATCAGCACCAAACGCAGGAGAGAACCAGCCTGTGATTGAAGGAGCATCTCCTTGCCGGTCTGTCACATCCACTTACCTGTACTTTGAACAATGAATCCGCAGATCAGATAAAGAGGAATGGCAGACCAGATTGTGGTCCATGGGCCACATGTTTGACAATCTTAATATAATAGCTGAACCATGCTTGACACTTGCAAAATTGCAAAAATCATTGCAAACTTGTACTATAAAGTAGAAAGGGTGTGAATGGAGCACTTAATTAAAGTCTTCCTTTAAATGTGAACAAGTCAACATTGCAACACTTTGAAAGCTATATTTGTTTACGATAGAATGTATCCAATGGGTAGTCTCATGCTATTTTTCCCCCACTTTTAGAATTGTGAAAGGACTTTCTATTTTTGTACATCCTTCTTCAAATGCCAAAAGTAAATATGAGTCGTGATCTAGGAGGATAACCATCTTCCTTGTATCAGTGTCAACTGTGGCTCAGTTGGTAGAACTCTTACCGCTACATCCAAATGTTGTGTGTTCAAGCCCCAGTCAAGACATGAATGTACAGGTTGACACTCCAGTGCAGCATTAAGAAAATGTTGCACTGTGGAGGTGCTTGCTCTCAGATGAGATATTAAATCAAGGATCTTGCCTGCCATCTCAGTTGAATGTAAAAGATTTCATGACATTACATTGAGGAGGAACTCTTTCTGTTTGCTTGGCCAATATTTTATTCCTCAATCAACATCACAAAAAACAGATTATTTGCTCATTATCACATTGCTGTTCTGAGAGCTTGCTGTGTGCATATTTCCTATAACTGACTACACTTCAGAAGCTTTTTGGGACATCTTGAGGTTGTGAAACATGCTATATAAATATAAATATTTCTTTTTTAATTACATGTTCTTCTCATACAGTTTTCCTAAGCATATAGTAAATTAATAATCCCTCATTCAATCTAAAATAAAAACAGAAAATGCTGGAACTATTCAGCAGGTTGGGCAGCATCTATGGAGAGAAAAACAGAGTTAACATTTCAATGTTGGAGCTGTGGGAGGCACCGAGCTATCCTTGCCAGTTGATGCAGATTTTCATCAGAGGGATCCAAACTGGATCTGATTCTGTCCTCACACAATCAATTTGCAAGTAACCTTGAGCAGGGGTCAGCACAACGCAAACAGCAGTGAAATCTTTGACCAATTTTACTCCTAAGCCTGGAGCAGGGATGCCAACTGTACTATCCACTATCACTACCTGAGCACAATTCAGGATTTGAACCTGAATCCACGTAGCAACTCACCACCTTAATTTGTTGAAACACTGAGAGAACTGAGCACTATCATTGCTGCAATAGTATGAGAATAGTATGAGAATGCAAAGCCTCATTTATCAGTAAAGAGATTTATTTTATATAAATATTAATAACCCAGTTGGTATCTTAAATATTGTGCATATGTTATTGAAGGTCATGGAGTCAGCTCCCATATGAATGTTATTAACAGCCTGCTGTATCTTGCCACCATTTCTCTTGGTGTCTTGACAATCTCTGTAGCGTAAGATTGTCTGTCAGTTTGATGTCATCAAATGGATGAGTTATAACTTCCTCAATAGACACAAGGAACGCCAAAGCCATTATTTTAGACTCATGCCACATTCTCCAAACACTTAGCTCAATCCCCCCACTTTGGCCATTCATTCAGGCTGTACCAGGCTATACAAAATCATACTTTCCTGTTGGACAACAAACACTTATACTTAAATAGCACCTTTAACATAATGAAAGGTCCTAGGCATTTATCAAGAGCATTATAAAGCAAAATATGCCACCCACCTGACCAGACTACCCCTGACCCAACCCAGCTATCCCCCACCCGACTACATCTCCACCCAACTACCCTCCATCCACTTGCCCACCCACTCACCCATTCACCAACCCATTCACTCACAAAACCACTCAACTTCTACCTCCTTCTCTGTCACAATACAGGGAGCTAATACTTTCCCATTCTTAGCTTCTACTCTCCCTTCTTGTAGATCCATCCCAGCAATGCGGGGTCGTAAGAGGTGGGATATTATGATGAAAAGAGGAACAAAGAGACAACTGCTTTGTTATGAGTTATGCTGAGGAGGAGGAAGACAAAAAGAGTTCTGTTGATGAGAAAGATGAGGGAGATGAACTTGGACTCAAACCTACCTATTGCAAATAATCACAGGCTGATTTTTTTTCCCTGCTTTAAGGTTAGGAAGTTCCACGTTCTCTTAACCTGTGAAAAGTCTATTAATAAAATTTGTGGTCACCCTCAACTCTTTTTATTTGTGTTCCTGGCTGTGTTGTTTCCCTAAACAGACTTATCTTTCCTATGACCCAAAACCTTCATGCATGCTATGAGTCAGGGCATTAAACCTTTGATGGTGATATTTTGCATAGGAGGTTCCATGGGATATTTCTTTTTACTCTAATAGGCAATAAACACTTTGTCATCAGACCATGTCATTCAGACTAAAACTAGTAATTAACTTAGAATTACTCGGATTAACTTAGAATATTTATTTTTACACAGTGGTGTAAGAAATAAATCAAATAGAATGTGACTTACACAATACTTCACCTATCTCAAAATAGCAAAGTGCAAAATCTTAAACTTCTGTTTCTGACTGAGATTTTGATTAACTTAAAATGGGTCCCATCTCACTGCTGTGTCATAAAAACAGGCAAAGGCTACACAAAGACCATCATGGTGTCAGCTTCACATGAGTTCCGAAAATATTCCATTGTCCTTACTCTTGGATATTTCTTCAAGGAGAAGTACTATCATGTGCACAGTTAAACAAACACTTTTGTATTCCATATCATGGGAGTATCTTAGTGGATAAGGTCGATTACCCTGATCACCATCCAGGCATTTTTTGATCTATGACTCCTGCCACTTTATCATGATATCTCACCTACTCCAAGGCTAATAAAGATATACCCACTCAGGAGGGTGAATATAATGAGTTAGAGTGCTTAAATAGATAAATCACTGAGCAGCAGTTATGAATAAGGACTTGTAAGCTGAAAAGAGTCAAATACCTTTTCTCTTCTCACCTTGACTGAGGAGCCTAGAGACCTAGCTCTCAGGGACAAAAGAACTATGATTAAGGAACAACAACCTCTTTTATACTGATGAAGTGAGAGGAGTCCACGATATGCATCTGCAATACATTGCAGGCAATTTCTAATGACGTGCAGAACACCCAAGTGACGGTTCAGGGTTCTGCAGAAACAAGGTGCTAGGAGCAAGTCCTTAAGACAGTGGAAGCTATAGCTGCTTCAGTAGATAACAATGGTCAGCCAGCACACCACAATTGAACAGGGCTTCCAAGACCTGGTTAGGAATTTAATATACTGTATTCACTACTCACAATATAGTCTCCTCCATGTTTGGAAGACCAAACACAGATTGGGTGATTGCTTTGCTGTATACCTCCATTCAGTGTGCAAGTGTGACCCAGAGCATGGTTGCTTGTCAGTTTAATTCTTTGTCCCACTGCCACTCTCTGACCTCCCTGTCCTTGGCCTCCTACACTGTTCCAATGAAGCTCAAATGAAGGCTTAGGAATGGAACCTCATTTTTTGATCAGGCTCAACAAGCTTTCAATTTCAGCTCATAACCATTGCTCCCAATTCTTGGACAGCAGTTGCTGATATTAGTTCTGTTGTTGCCATTTACAGCTACTTAGTCCCATTACTAACCCTTTTTGCCTTGCCCCCTCATCCCATTTGGCATTTATTTATTCCACTGCTATTACAGATATTCCCTTTTGCTCTTTCCTCCCCTCCCCTTTTCCCTGCCTCTGTGTTTGCTTAAATTCTATTATATCTCTAACTTTTTCTAGTTTGGACAAAGGGTTGTTGACCTGAAATATTAACTCTGCTTCTCTCTGCACAGAAGCTGGGTATTGCCAGCATTTTCTGCTTTAATTCCTGGATGGAACTATTTGTTCTGGAACAACATCCACTGAGGTACAGGTCATCACAGATGTTGCCCACCTCTTTGACCAAGCTTTTGCTCATTTGTTCTACTATTTCTTTTGGCTTATCACACGTTTGCTTATGACTCTGCGAATGTTTCTGGGAGTTCTTGCTATGTGACAGGAGCTATATAAATGCAAGCTATTATTAAGAAAGAAGCCCTTTTCTTCGCTTCCATGTCTTCATCATCATCACCTTCAGCTTTTGGAACCAAGTGTCAGGCATGGCTCAGTTGGTAATATTCTCACCCCTGAGTCAGAAGGCTGGGGATTCAAAGTTCCACCCCAGGACCTGAGCACAAAAATCAAGGCCCAGTGCAGTACTGAGGAGTTTCATCTTTTGGATGAGATATTAAACTGAGGCTCCTTATGCCCTCTCACGTGGATGTAAAAGTTCCCATGGCATTATTTTGAGTAAGAGCAGGAGTTATCCCTGGTGCCCTGGCCAATATTTATCCCTCAATCAACACCACAAAAACAGGTTAACTTGTCATTATCCCACCGCTGTTTGTGGGAGCTTGCTGTGTGCAGGTTAACTGCTACATTTCCTGCATGACAACAGTGACTACACTTCAAAAGTATTCATTGTTTGTATGTCACTTGGGGATGTCCTGCAGTCATGAAAGGTGCTATATAAATGCAAGTCTTTCTTCATTGCCATATTATGCAGCACACTGCAAGCCACAATAATCCTGTTCCACCAGATTTATCTGGGAATCTAAAATAAGGTCTAGGCATTGGACCTAATATTATCACATGATAAAAGTATGGCATTTTTCTGGGTTCCAGGCATTCACGTGTAAGATAAGATGATTGGCATTACACATTGGCTGCAGAAATGAAATTGAGAGGGCTGTCATGTGGAATATTAGCACATCCTACCTAAAGAATTCATAAGAGCTGCCAAGCATAAAGCCTGCCTTTATCCCCCAAAGCTTGGAGTTCTGCAGCCATAGCATACAGCGTTACAGACCAATCTGGGCTAATTACTTAAAATATCACTAGATTCAGTTTGAGTTTTAATTGAGTAGCCCAGAAATTCCTAAAATATAAACTGGGCAACAAAAGTGCCGTTTTTAAAAATATGTCATTATCATCACCTATTGCTAATTAATGTGGAGATATGAAAGTCTCAATAAATTCTCATTATCAGCAAAGTAAACAGCAAAATTCAACCCATTGACATGTCCTGCTGGGTTTGAGAAACTGAAGTAGGTTGAAATTTCCTTTTTCTCTTCCCCACTTGTGCCCTATTAGTTTACTGACTCTCCAATCTTTCTCACAGCATACCTGCTCTCAGCGCCCACTTGCCCAACATGTTCTAAAGTTTTTTTCCTCCTGCTTGCAATGTTTTCTCCTCCACCCAAATCCCAATAGCCCCATTTTTCCCCCTGTTCCCATGTTTTTGCTCCAGATCTTATGGAACTATTTCTCCTCCTATTCCCATGTTTTCTTCTTGTATCCCAACGGAATTCTCTCTCCCTCCTCCTGTTCCCATCCCAATGACGCCCTCATCTCTTTCTCAGCTCCTGATCCTTTATAGTAACAGTCCCAATGGAACCTCATCTTACTCCCTCCTCCTGTTCCCATGTTTTCGCCCCAGTCCCTAAGGCATTCTATCTCCCTGCCTCCCTCTTAATCTCCCTCTTTATCTACCCCTACCTCTGTCTAGCTAACTCTCTATTCATTTACCTGCCTGTCCCCCTCTCACCCCCAGTCACTGTCTATCTCTCTCAGTCCATCTCTCTCCGTCCCCCACTCCTTGTCTCTGTCTCTCCCTCTCTCCCCACCGCACCCAACTCCAGCCCACCCCCAACTCCTTGGGCACAATTTTCCCGTCGGCGAGCTGGGGGGCGGAACCCGCACACTGACGCCGGGTGGAACTCCCGACGTCACCCCACGTCATTTGCATTTTCAGGTTGGCGGGCGCACACCCGAGTCTGCTGCACACTCACCGACCTATCAACGGCCTATTGAGGCCATTAACAAACCAATTCAGCTCATTAAAACACCTGCCTTAAGGCTGGCGGGCAGGCCGGGAGCCCCAGCGGGCTTGTGAAAAAACATGAAACCTCATTCACTGGCGGGATGAGGCTTCATGGGGGTTTTTAAATTTTAATGAAAGGTTGCAAAAGAAGTTATGGACGAGTCCCAAATCACATGACAGTGTCACATGAGGGGACATGGCAGGGGAAATTTTTTAACGCCTTTATTAAAAGTTTCAAAATGGAGCCGATCTCCCTAAGGCCGCTTTTAGACTCAGGGAGATCTGTGTGATCTTTCGCGCACATGCACAAAAGAGCACACTCCCAGCTGAGGGAATCCCCCCACTCCCAGGGAGCGCATAACACTTCCTGGCAGACGTCATGCTGGGCGGGAATTAAATGGACCACCCACGTAAAATGGCGGCACGCCCCTGACCGGGACCGCGATCGGGAGCTCGCCTGCTCCCGCTCTTCCTCCCGACAGGGGGATAATTTTTCCCCTTCTGTCTGTCTCATCTACTGGTAGCTGCAGGCCAATCAAAGGGCAGAAGTTCTTGTGCTCAGCAGCGCCACTGGGGAGGCTGAGGCTGCTGCCGGAATGACAGGCATCAGAGCACCAGGATCACTGAAGACCCAGTCCACAGGTAAGGAATGTGGGGGAAGTTTTGTTGGGGAGGGTGGTGCTGGGTGGGAAGTTTTGTTGGGGGGTTGCAGGTGGGGAGTTCTCAGGGGTTGGGGGTTGCAGGGAGACAGTAGCGTGGGAGCAGCAGCAAGAGCAGGGGGTTGGCTTTCAGTGGCCCCCAGCTCCCCCTTCCCAATATCCAGTCCCTTGATCAATCACTGAGTGCCTTTGATGGTGGGACCAGCCCCCACTCACACTTTCTCTCCCCCACCTTTCGATCTCCCACGCACTTGCTCTCCCAGACTCTCTTTCTTGCCAACACTCACCCTTCCTCCCACTTTGTCTCTCTCCCCCTCCCTCTCACGTCCTCCCACACTTGCTCTCGCCCTCTCACTTGCTCCCTTGCCCTCCACCCATCCACTCTCCCTCCCTCGCCCTCACACTCTCTCTCTCGCACTCTCTCTCTTTCGCACTCTCCCTCCCTGTCCCTCGCACACTCCCTCTCCCTCAACTTGGCGCACGCGTGCACTCTCCCTCACGCACTCTCTCTCCCTCGCGCACTCCCTCTCGCACTCCCTCTCCCTCGCGCACTCACTCTCTCTCACGCTCCATCTCACTCGCGCTCTCTCTCTCGCTCTTTCCCTCTGGCGCTCTCTCCCTCCCTCCATCGCGCTCTCCCTCGCTCGCTCTCTCTCTCACGCGCTCTCGCTCCCTTTCGCTCCCCCTCGCGTGCACTCGCTCCCTCTCTCTCGCGCTCTCTCTCTCGCGCGCTCTCTCTTGCTTTCTCTCTCTCACGTTCTCTCCCTCTCTTGCTTTCTCTCTCGCTCTCCCTCTCGCGCTCTCTCTCTCGCCCTCTCTCTCGCGCTCTCTCCCTCGCGCACTCTCCCTCGCGCTCTCTCTCTCTCTCGCACTTTATCTCCCGCTCTCTCGCGCGCGCTCTCTCTCCCGTGCGCTCTCTCTCCCTCGCGCTCTCTCTCCCCCTCGCGCGCTCTCTCTCCCCCTCGCGCTCTCTCTCCCTTGCGCTCTCTCTCTCCCCCTCGCGCTCTCTCTCTCCCTCGTGCTCTCTCTCTCCCCCTCACGCTCTCTCTCTCCCCCTCGCGCTGTCTCTCTCGCGCTCTCTCTATCTTGCTCTCTCTCGCACTCTCTCTCTCTCGCGCTCTCTCCCTCTCTCTCTCGCGCTCGTTCTCACTCTCGCGCTTGCTCTCTCTCTCTCTCTCGGGCGCTTTATCTGTCTCCCTCTCGCACTCTCTCTCTCACGCTCTCTCTCTCGCGCTTTATCTCCCGCGTGCTCTCTCGCACTCTCTTGCGTGCTCTCTCGCGCGCTCTCGCTCTCGCGCGCGCGCTCTCTCTCTCGCGCTCTCTCTCTCTCGCGCTCTCCCTCTCTCGTGCGCTCTCCCTCTCGCGCACTCTCTCTCTCTCTCCTCTCACGCACTCTCGCTTGCTCTCTCTCGCGTGCTCTCTCTCTCGCGTGCTCTCTCTCTCTCGCATGCTCTCTCTCTCGTGCTCTCTCTCTCTCGTGCTCTCTCTCTCCCGCTCTCTCTCACGCGCTCTCTCTCTCTCGCGCTCTCTTTCACTCTCGCGCTCTCTCTCACTCTCGTGCTCTCTCTCACTCTCGTGCTCTCTCTCTCGCACTCTGGCCCTCTCTCGCGCTCTCTCCCTCTCTCGCGCTCTCTCCCTCTCTCGCGCTCCCTCTCTCTCGCGCTCTCCCTCTCTCGCGCTCTCCCTCTCTCGCTGTCTCTCGTGCTCTCTCTTGAGCTCTCTCTCGCTATCTCTCTCTTGCGCTCTCTCTCGCTCTTGCGCTCTCTCTCTCGCTCTCTCCCGTTCTCGCGCTCTCTCTTGCTCTCGCGCTCTCTCTCTTGCTATCTCTCTCTCACGCTCTCTCTCTCACGCTCTCTCTCGCTATCTCTCTCTCTGTCGCGCTCTCTCTCCCTCGCTCTCTATCTCTCGCGCTCTCTCTCTCTCGCGCTCGCTCTCTCTTTCGCGCTCGCTCTCTCTCTCTCGCGCTCTCTCTCTCATGCTCTCTCTCTCGCTATCTCTCTCTCACGCTCTCTCTCTCCCTCGCTCACGCTCTCGCGCTCTCTCTCTTGCGTGCTCTCTCTCTCTCGCGCTCGCTCTCTCGCGCTCTCTCTCTCGCGCTCTCTCTCTCGCGCTCTCTCTCTCGCGCTCTCTCTCTCGCGCTCTCCCTCTCTCGCGCTCACTCCCTCTCGCGCTCTCTCTCTCGCACGCTCTCTCTCATGCGCTCTCTCACTCTCGCGCTATCGCTCTCTCTCCCTCTCTCGTGCTCTCTCTCTCTCTCTCACGCTTTATCTCCCGCTCTCTCTCGTGCGCTCTCTCTATCCCTCTCTCGTGCTCTCTCCCTCTCTCGCGCTCTCTCCCTCCCTCTCTCGCGCTCTCTCCCTCCCTCTCTCGCGCTCTCTCCCTCTCTTGCACTCTCCCTCTCGCGCGTTCTCTCCCTCTCTCACGCTCTCTCCCTCTCTCGCGCTCTCCCTCTCTCTCGCGCTCTCACTCGCGCTCTCCCTCTCTCGCGCTCTCTCTCTCGCACTCTCTCTCGCTCTCTCTCTCTCGTGCTCTCTCTCTCTCGTGCTCTCTCTCTCACGCTTTATCTCCCGCTCTCTCTCAAGCGCTCTCTCTCTCTCCCTCGCGCTCTCTTTCACTCTCGCGCTCTCTCTCACTCTCTCGCTCTCTCTCACTCTCGTGCTCTCTCTCACTCTCGTGCTCTCTCTCTCACTCTGGCCCTCTCTCGCGCTCTCTCCCTCTCTCATGCTCTCTCCCTCTCTCGCGCTCTCTCCCTCTCTTGCGCTCTCTCGCGCTCCCTCTCTCGCGCGCTCTCCCTCTCTCGCGCTCTCCCTCTCTCGTGCTCTCCCTCTCTTGCGCTCTCCCTCTCCCGCGCTCTCTCTCCCTCGCTCTCTCTCTCTTGCGCTCTCTCTCTCGCTATCTCTCTCTTGCGCTCTCTCTCTCGCTATCTCTCTCTCGCGCTCTCTCTCTCGCTCTCTCCCATTCTCGCGCTCTCTCTTGCTCTCGCGCTCTCTCTCTCGCTATCTCTCTCTCTCGCGCTCTCTCTCCCTCGCTCGCGTTCTCTCTCTCACGCTCTCTCGCGCTCTCTCTCTCTCACGCTCTCTATTGCTCTCTCTCTCTCCCTCGCTCACGCTCTCGCGCTCTCTCTCTTGCGCGCTCTCTCTCTCGCGCTCTCTCTCGCGCTCTCTCTCTCGCGCTCTGTCTCTTGTGCTCTCTCTCTCGCTATCTCTCTCTCACGCTCTCTCTCACGCTCTCTATTGCTCTCTCTCTCTCACTCGCTCACGCTCTCGCGCTCTCTCTCTTGCGCGATCTCTCTCTCTCCCTCCCTCTCTCGCGCTCTCTCCCTCCCTCTCTCGCGCTCTCTCCCTCCCTCTCTCGCGATCTCCCTCTCTCGCGATCTCCCTCTCTCGCGCTCTCTCCCTCCCTCTCTCGCGCTCTCTCCCTCCCTCTCTCGCGCTCTCTCCCTCCCTCTCTCACGCTGTCTCCCTCTCTCGCGCTCTCCCTCTCTCTGGCGCTCTCCCTCTCTCTCTCTCGCGCGCTTGCTCTCTCTCCTCTCTCTCGAGCGCACTCTCCCTCGCGCGCTCTCTCACTCTCGCGCTATCGCTCGCTCTCTCCCTCGCGCTCTCTTTCACTCTCGCGCTCTCTCTCACTCTCGCGCTCTCTCACTCTCGCGCGCTCTCTCACTCTCGTGCTCTGTCTCTCTCTCGTGCTCTATCTCTCACTCTGGCCCTCTCACGCTCTCTCCCTCTCTCTCTCTCGCGTGCTTGCTCTCTCTCCTCTCTCTCGAGCGCGCTCTCCCTCGCGCGCTCTCTCACTCTCGCGCTATCGCTCGCTCTCTCCCTCGCGCTCTCTTTCACTCTCGAGCTCTCTCTCACTCTCGTGCTCTGTCTTTCTCTCGTGCTCTATCTCACACTCTGGCCCTCTCACGCTCTCTCCCTCTCTCGTGCTCTCCCTCATGCTCTCTCTCCCTCGCTCTCGCGCTCTCTCTCTCTCTCTCACGCTCTCTCTCGCTCTTGTGCGCTCTCGCGCTCTCTCTCTTGCTCTCTCTCGCGCTCTATCTCTCTCGCTCCCTCTCACGCTCTCTCCTCTCGCTCGCTCTCTCGTGCTCTCTCTCTCGCGTGCTGTCTCTCTCTCGCGTGCTCTCTCTCTCGTGCTCTCTCTCTCGTGCTCTCTCTCTCTCGTGCTCTCTCTCTCATGCTTTATCTCCCGCTCTCTCTCGCGCGCTCTCTCCCTCGCGCTCTCTTTCACTCTCTCGTTCTCTCTCACTCTCGTGCTCTCTCTCACTCTCGTGCTCTCTCTCACTCTCGTGCTCTCTCTCTCTCACTCTGGCCCTCTCTCGCGCTCTCTCCCTCTCTCGCGCTCTCTCCCTCTCTCGCGCTCTCTCCCTCTCTCCTCTCTTGCGCTCTCTCCCTCTCTCGCGCTCTCTCCCTCACTCGCGCTCTCTCCCTCACTCGCGCTCTCTCCCTCACTCGCACTCTCTCCCTCTCGCGCTCTCCCTCTCTCGCGCTCTCCCTCTCTCTCCCGCGCGGTCTCTCCCACGCTCTCTCTTCCTCGCTCTCGCGATCTCTCTCGCTATCTCTCTCTTGCGCTCTCTCTCTCGCTATCTTTTTCTCTCTCGCGCTTGCGCTCTCTCTCTCGCTCTCTCCCGTTCTCGCGCTCTCTCTCTCGCTATCTCTCTCTCTCACGCTCTCTCTCTCTCACGCTTTCTCTCTCTCACGCTTTCTCTCTCTCGCGCTCTCTCTCCCTCACTCTCTCTCTCGCGCTCTCTCTCGCACTCTCTCTCTCTCGCACTCTCTCTCGCTATCTCTCTCTCCCGCGCTCACGCTCTCTCTTGCGCGCTCTCTCTCCCACGCTCATGCTCTCTCTTGCCTGCTCTCTCTCTCTCGCGCTCTCTCTCTCTCGCGCTCCCTCTCTCTCGTGCGCTCTCTCTCTCGCGCGCTCTCCCTCTCTCGTGCTCTCTCTCTCTCTCACGCTTTATCTCCCGCTCTCTCTCGTGCGCTCTCTCTCTCTCTCCCTCTCTCGTGCTCTCCCTCTCTCCCTCCCTCTCTCGCGCTCTCTCCCTCTCTCTCCTTATCTCGCGCTCTCCCTCTATCGCGCTCTCCCTCTCGCGCTCTCTCATGCTCTCTCCCTCGCTCTCTCTCTCTCGCTTTCACGTTCTCTCTCGCTCTTGCGCGCTCTCTCTCCCTCGCTCGCGCTCTATCTCTCTCGCTCTCTCCCTCTCTCGCGCTCACTCCCTCTCGCGCTCCCTCCCTCTCGCGCTCTCTCTCTCTCTCGCATGCTCTCTCTCGCTCTCCCTCGTGCGCTCTCTCACTCTCGCGCTATCGCTTGCTCTCTCTTGCGTGCTCTCTCTCTCTCACGCTTTATCTCCTGCTCTCTCTCGTGCGCTCTCTCTCTCCCTCGCGCTCTCTCTCCCTCTCGTGCTCTCTCTCTCGCGCTCTCTCTCGCACGCTTTCTCTCTCTCGCGCTCTCTCTCTCTCGCGCTCTCTCGCACGCTCTCTCTTGCACGCTCTCTCTCGCACGCTCTCTCTCTGTCTCTCGCGCTCTCTGTCTCTGGTGCTCGCTCTCTCTGGAGCTTTATCTCTCTCTATCGCAATTTCTAGCGCCCTCTCTCTCCCCCGTGCACTCTCTCTCCCCCGCGCCCTCTCTCTCTCCCGCGCCCTCTCTCTCGCTCGCTCCCTCTCGCGCTCGCTCCCTCTCGCGCTCGCTCCCTCTTGTGCGCTCTCCCTCTCGCACGCTCTCTCACGCTCTCTCTCGCACGCTCTCTCTCGCACGCTCTCTCTCGCGCTCTCTCCCTCTCTTGCGCTCTCCCTCTCTCGTGCTCTCTCTCACTCTCCCTCTCTCTCGCGCTCTCCCCCTCTCGCGCTCTCTTTCTCACGCGCTCGCTCTCTCTCCTCTCTCTCACTCCCTCTTGAGCGCGCTCTCCCTTGCGCGCTCTCTCTCTTGCGCTATCACTCGCTCTCTCCCTCACGCTCTCTCTCACTCTCGTGCTCTCTCTCACTCTCGCGCTCTCTCTCACTCTTGTGCTCTCTCTCTCTCTCTCTCGTGCTCTGTCCCTCACTCTGGCCCTCTCTCGCGCTCTCTCCCTCTGTCGCGCTCTCCCTCTGTCGCGCTCTCCCTCTGTCAAGCTCTCCCTCTGTCGCGCTCTCTCTCCCTCGCTCTCGTGCTCTCTCTCTCGCTCTCTCTCGCTCTCACGTTCTCTCTCGCGCTCTCTCTCTCGCTCACGCTCCAGCTCTCTCGCGCTCCCTCCCTCTCGCGCTCTCTCTCTCTCGCACGCTCTCTCTCCCTCTCTCACACTTTATCTCCCGCTCTCTCTCGTGCGCTCTCTCTCTCCCTCGCGCTCTCTTCCACTATCGCGCTCTCTCTCACTCTCGAGCTCTGTCCCTCTCTCGCGCTCTCTCCCTCTCTCGCGCTCTCTCCCTCTCTCGCGCTCTCTCCCTCTCCCGCGCTCTCTCCCTCTCTCGCGCTCTCTCCCTCCCTCTCACGCGCTCTCTCCCTCACTCTCTCGCGCTCTTTCCCTCTCTCGCGCTCTCTCCCTCTCTCGCGCTCTCTCCCTCCCTCTCTCGCGCTCTCTCCCTCTCTCGTGCTCTCTCCCACTCTTGCACACTCTCCCTCTCTCGCGCTCTCTCCCTCTCTCGCGCTCTCTCCCTCTCCCGCGCTCTCTCCCTCTCTCGCGCTCTCTCCCTCCCTCTCACGCGCTCTCTCCCTCACTCTCTCGCGCTCTTTCCCTCTCTCGCGCTCTCTCCCTCTCTCGCGCTCTCTCCCTCCCTCTCTCGCGCTCTCTCCCTCTCTCGTGCTCTCTCCCACTCTTGCACACTCTCCCTCTCTCGTGCTCTCTCCCTCTCTCGCGCTCTCCCTCTCTCGCGCTCTCCCTCTCTCTTGCGCTCTCACTCACGCTCTCCCTCTCACGCGCTCTCTCCCTCCCTCTCTCGCGCTCTCTCCCTCTCTCGCGCTCTCTCCCTCTCTCGCGCTCTCTCCCTCTCTCGCGCTCTCTCCCTCTCTCGCGCTCTCTCCCTCTCTCGCGCTCTCTCCCTCTCTCGCGCTATCTCCCTCTCTCGCGCTCTCCCTCTCTCGCGCTCTCCCTCTCTCGCGCTCTCCCTCTCTCTTGCGCTCTCACTCACGCTCTCCCTCTCTCGCGCTCTCTCTCACTCCTCTCTCTCGCTCTCTCTTGAGCGCGCTCTCTCACTCTCGCGCTATCGCTCGCTCTCTCCCTCGCGCTCTCTCTCACTCTCGCGCTCACTCTCGCTCTCTCTCACTCTTGTGCTCTCTCTCGCTCTCTCTCACTCTGGCCCTCTCTCCCTCTCTCGCGCTCTCTCCCTCTGTCGCGCTCTCCCTCTCTCGCGCTCTCCCTCTCTCTCGCTCTCTCTCCCTCGCTCTCGCGCTCTCTCTCTCGCTCTCGTGTTCTCTCTCACTCTCGCACGCGCTCTCTCTCTCACTGTCTCTCTCTCTCTCACGCTCTCTCTTGCTCTCTCTCTCTCGCTCTCTCTGTCTCTCGCGCTCTCTCTCCCTCACTCACTCTCTCGCGCGCTCTCTCTCTCTCGTGCGCTCTCTCTCTCTCTGCGCTCTCTCTCTCTCGCGCTCTCTCTCTCTCGCGCGCTCTCTCCCTCTCTCTCACGCGTTCTCTCCCTCCCTCTCTCGCTTTCTCTCCCTCCCTCTCTCGCTTTCTCTCCCTCCCTCTCTCGCGCTCTCTCCCTCTCTCGCGCTCTCTCCCTCTCTCTCCCTCCCTCTCACGCGCTCTCTCCCTCTCTCGCGCTCTCTCCCTCTCTCGCGCTCTCCCTCTCTCTCCCTTTCTCTCACTCTCTCCCTCTGTCGCGCTCTCCCTCTCTCGCGCTCTCCCTCTCTCTCTCCCTCTCTCTCGCTCTCTCTCCCTCGCTCTCGCGCTCTCTCTCTTGCTCTCTCTCTCGTGTTCTCTCACTCTCGCGTGCGCTCTCTCTCTCACTGTCTCTCTCTCACGCTCTCTCTTGCTCTCTCTGTCTCTCGCGCTCTCTCTCCCTCGCTCACTCTCTCGTTCGCTCTCTCTCACGCGCTCTCTCTCTCGCGCGCTCGCGCTCTCTCGCTCTCTCTCGCGCTCTCGAGCTCTCTCTCTCACTCACTCTCTCTCACGCTCTCTCTCCCGCTCTCTCTCTCCCGCTCCCTCTCTCCCGCTCCCTCTCGCACGCTCTCTCTCGCACGCTCTCTCTGTCTCTCACGCTCTCTGTCTCTCACGCTCTCTCTCTGTCTCTCGCGCTCTCTCTCTGTCTCTCGCGCTCTCTCTGTCTCTCACGCTCTCTCTATCGCGCTCTCTCTGTCTATCGCGCTCTCTCTGTCTCTCGCGCTCTCTCTGTCTCTCGCGCTCTCTCTGTCTATCGCGCTCTCTCTGTCTCTCGCGCTCTCTCTGTCTCTCGCGCTCTCTCTGTCTCTCGCGCTCTCTCTGTCTCTCGTGCTCTCTCTGGTGCTTTATCTCTCTGTCTCGCACTTTCTAGCGCTCTCTCGCTCTCCCGCGCCCTGTCTCTCTCCCGCGCCCTGTCTCTCTCCCGCGCCCTCTCTCTCCCGCGCCCTCTCTCTCTCCCGCGCCCTCTCTCTCTCGCTCGCTCCCTCTCACGCTCTCTCTCGCGCTCGCTCCCTCTCGTGCGCTCTCCCTCTCTCACGCTCACTCCCACTCGTGCTCTCTCTCTCACGCTCTCTCTCGCACGCTCTCTCGCACGCTCTCTCGCACGCTCTCTCTCACACGCTCTCTCTCGCACGCTCTCTCACTCTCGCGCTATCGCTCGCTCTCTCTCGCGTGCTCTCTCTCTCTCTCACGCTTTATCTCCCGCTCTCTCTCGTGTGCTCTCTCTCTCGTGTGCTCTCTCTCACTCGCGCTCTCTTTCACTCTCGCGCTCTCACTATCTCTCACTCTCGTGCTCTCTCTCCCAATCTGGTCCTGTCTCGCGCTCTCTCCCTCCCTCGCGCTCTCTTTCACTCTCGCGCTCTCTTTCACTCTCGCGCTCTCTCTCACTCTCTCTCTCTCTCGCGCTCTCTCTCACTCTCGCGCTCACTCTCGCGCTCTCGCTCACTCTCTCTCACTCTCGTGCTCTCTCTCTCTCTTATGCTCTGTCTCTCACTCTGGCCCTCTCTCGCGCTCTCTCCCTCTGTCGCGCTGTCCCTCTCTCACGCTCTCCCTCTCTCGCGCTCTCTCTCACTCGCGCTCTCCCTCTCTCTCGCACTCTCCCTCTCGCGCTCTCTCTCCCTCGCTCTCTCTCGCGCTCTCTCTCTCGCTCTCGTGTTCTCTCTCGCTCGCGCGCTCTCTCTCACTGTCTCTCTCTCGCGCTCTCCCTCATTCACTCTCTCGCGCTCTCTCTCTCGTGCGCTCCCTCTCTCGCGCTCTCTCGTACTCTCTCTCGCACGCTCTCTCTCGCACGCTCTCTCTCTGTCTCTCGCGCTCTCTGTTTCTGGTGCTCTCACTCTCTGGCACTTTATCTCTCTCTATCGCAATTTCTAGCGCTCTCTCTCTCCCCCGCGCCCTCTCTCCCCCGCGCCCTCTCTCTCCCCCGCGCCCTCTCTCTCTCCCGCGCCCTCTCTCTCTCCCACGCCCTCTCTCTCTCACGCTCCCTCCCTCTCGTGCGCTCTCCCTCTCTCACGCTCACTCCCTCACGTGCTCTCTCTCTCTCTCTCGCACGCTCTCTCACTCTCGCGCTATCGCTCGCTCTCTCGCGTGCTCTCTCTCTCTCTCATGCTCTCTCTCTCTCGTGCTCTCTCTCTCTCACGCTCTCTTTCACTCTCACGCTCTCTCTCACTATCTCTCCCTCTCTCGCGCTCTCTCCCTCTCTCGCGCACTCTCCCTCTCTCGCGCACTCTCCCTCTCTCCATCTCGCGCTCTCTCCCTCTCTCACTCACGCTCACCCTCTCGCGCCCTCTCTCTCTCTCGCGCGCTCTCTCTCTCTCCTCTCGCTCTCTCTCGAGCGTGCTCTCCCTCGCGCACTCTCTCACTATCGCTCTCTCCTTCTCTCGCGCTCTCTCCCTCTCTCACGCTCTCCCTCTCTCGCGCTCTCCCTCTCTCGCGCACCCTCTCTCGCGCTCTCTCCATCTCTTGCGCTCTCTCCCTCTCTCGCGCTCTCCCTCTCTCGCGCTCTCCCTCTCTCGCGCTCTCTCCCTCTCTCGCGCTCTCTCCCTCTCTCGCGCTCTCTCCCTCTCTCGCGCACTCTCCCTCTCTCGCGCACTCTCCCTCTCTCGCGCACTCTCCATCTCTCGCGCTCTCTCCATCTCTTGCGCTCTTTCCCTCTCTCACTCACGCTCACCCTCTCGCGCCCTCTCTCTCTCTCGCGCGCTCTCTCTCTCTCTCTCCTCTCGCTCTCTCTCGAGCGCGCTCTCCCTCGAGCGCTCTCCCTCGCGCACTCTCTCACTCTCTCGCTAGCGCTCTCTCTCGCGTCCTCTCTCTCTCGTGCTCTCTCTCTCTCTCGTGCTCTCCCTCTCTCTCACACTTTATCTCCCGCTCTCTCTCGTGTGCTGTCTCTCACTCACGCTCTCTTTCACTCTCGCGCTCTCTCTCACTATCTCTCACTCCCGTGCTCTCTCTCCCACTCTGGCCCTCCCTCGCGCTCTCTCCCTCCCTCGCGCTATCTCTCACTCTCGCGCTCTCACTCTCGCGCTCTCTCTCACTCTCGCGCTCTCTCTCACTCTCGCGCTCTCTCTCAGTCTCATGCTCTGTCTCTCGCTCTGGCCCTCTCTCTTGCTCGGGCCCTCTCTCTCGCTCTGGCCCTCTCTTGCGCTCTCTCCCTCTCTCGCGCTCTCTCCCTCTCTCGCTCCCTCGCGCTCTCTCTCACTCTCGCGCGCTCTCTCACTCTCGCGCTCTCTCTCACTCTCGCGCTCTCTCTCTCAGTCTCATGTTCTGTCTCTCACTCTGGCCCTCCCTCTCGCTCTGGCCCTCTCTCGCGCTCTCTCCCTCTCTCGCACTCTCCCTCTCTCGCGCTCTCTCCCTCTCGCGCTCTCTTCCTCTCTCGCGCTCTCTCCCTCTCTTGCGCACTCTCTCGCGCTCTCTCTCTCGCTCTCTCCCTCTCTAGCGCTCTCTTCCTCTCTCGCGCTCTCTCCCTCTCACTCACGCTCACCCTCTCGCGAGCTCTCTCTCTCGCGCGCTCTCTCCTCTCTCGCTCTCTCTCCTTCTCTCGCTCTCTCTCGAGCGCGCTCTCCCTCGAGCGCTCTCCCTTGCGCGATCTCTCACTCTCTCGCTATCGCTCTCTCTCTCTCTCGTGCTCTCTCTCTCTCACGCTTTATCACCCACTCTCTCTCTCGCGCTCTCTCTCCCTCGTGCTCTCTCCCTCTCTCGCGCTCTCCCCATCTCTCGCGCTCTCTCCCTCTCTCGCGCTCTCCCTCTCTCGCGTACTCTCTCTCGCGCTCTCTCCCTCTCTCGCGCTCTCTCCCTCTCTCGCGCTCTCTCCCTCTCTCGCGCTCTCTCCCTCTCTCGCGCTCTATCCCTCTCTCGCGCACTCTCTCTCGCGCTCTCCCCCTCTCTAGCGCTCTCCCTCTCTCGCGCACTCTCTCTCGCGCTCTCTCCCTCTCTCGCGCACTCTCTCTCTCTTGCGCTCTCTCCCTCTCTAGCGCTCTCTTCCTCTCGCGCTCTCTCCCTCTCTCGTGCTCTCTCCATCTCTCGCGCTCTCTCCATCTCTCGCGCTCTCTCCATCTCTCGCGCTCACCCTCTCGCCCTCTCGCGCGCTCTCTGTCTCGCGCGCTCTCGCCTCTCTCGCTCTCTCTCCTTCTCTCGAGCGCGCTCTGTCTCGCGCGATCTCTCACTCTCTCGTTATCGCTCTCTCTCTCTCACGTGCTCTCCCTCTCTCGCGTTCTCTCCCTCTCTCGCGCTCTCTCCCTCTCTCGCGCTCTCTCCCTCTCTCACTCGCGCTCACCCTCTCGCGCGCTCTCTCTCTCGCGCGCTCTCTCTCCTCTCTCTCCTTCTCTCGCTCTCTCCCTCGAGCGCTCTCCCTCGTGCACTCTCTCGCTATCGCTCTCTCTCTCTCGCGTGCTCTCTCTCTCTCGTGCTCTCTCTCTCTCACGCTTTATCTCCCGCTCTCTCTCCCTCGCGCTCTCTTTCACTCTCGCGCTCTCTCTCACTCTCGTGCTCTCTCTCTCTCTCGTGCTCTGTCTCTCACTCTGGCCCTCTCTCGCGCTCTCTCCCTCTGTTGCGCTCTCCCTCTCTGTCGCGCTCTCCCTCTCTCGCGCTCTCCCTCTCTCTCGCGCTCTCCCTCTCTCTCGCGCTCTCTCTCCCTCGCGCTCTCTCTCCCTCGCGCTCTCTCTCTCGCTCTCATGTTCTCGCGCGCTCTCGCTCTCACTGTCTCTGTCTCACGCTCTCTCGTTCTCTCTCTCTCGCTCTCTCTGTCTCTCGCGCTCCCTCTCCCTCACTCACTCTCTCGCGTGCTCTCTCTCTCGTGCGCTCTCTCTCGCGCTCTCCCTCTGTCGCGCTCTCCCTCTCTCGCGCTCTCCCTCTCTCTCCCGCTCTCTCGCGCTCTCCCTCTCGTGTTCTCTCTCGCTCTCGCGCGCGCTCTCTCTCTCACTGTCTCTCTCTCACGCTCTCTCTTGCTCTCTCCCTCCCGCGCCCTCTCTCTCTCCCGCGCCCTCTCTCTCGCGCTCCCTCTCGCGCTCGCTCCAACTCGTGCGCTCTCCCTCTCGTGCTGTCTCTCACTCTCACGCTCTCTCTCGCACGCTCTCTCTCGCACACTCTCTCGCTCTCGCGCTATCGCTCTCTCTCTCTTGCATGCTCTCTCTCTCTCGTGCTCTCTCTCTCTCACACTTTATCACCCGCTCTCTCTCGTGTGCTCTCTCTCACTCACGCTCTCTTTCACTCTCGCACTCTCTCTCAATATCTCTCACTCTCGTGCTCTCTCTCCCACTCTGGCCCTCCCTCGCGCTCTCTCCCTCCCTCGCGCTCTCTCTCACTCTCGCGCTCTCTCTCACTCTCGCGCTCTCTCTCTCTCGCGCTCTCTCTCACTCTCGCGCTCTCTCTCACTCTCGCGCTCTCTCTCTCACTCTCATGCTCTGTCTCTCACTCTGGCCCTCTCTCTCGCTCTGGCCCTCTCTCGCGCTCTCTCCATCTCTCGCGCTCTCTCCCTCTCTCGCGCTCTGGCCCTCTCTCGCGCTCTCTCCCACTCTCGCGCTCTCTCTCACTCTCTCTCTCACTCTCATGCTCTGTCTCTCGCTCTGGCCCTCTCTCTCGCTCTAGCCCTCTCTCTCGCTCTGGCCCTCTCTCGCGCTCTCTCCCCTCTCGCGCTCTCCCTCTCTCGCGCTCTCCCTCTCGCGCTCTCTCCCTCTCTCGCGCTCTCTCCATCTCTCGCGCTCTTTCCCTCTCTCACGCTCTCCCTCTCTCGCGCACTCTCTCTCGCGCTCTCTCCCTCTCTCGCGCTCTCTCCCTCTCTCGTGCTCTCTCCCTCGCGCTCACCCCTCGCGCACTCTCTCTCTCCTCTCTCGCTCTCTCTCCTTCTCTCGCTCTCGAGCGCGCTCTCCCTCGAACGCTCTCCCTCGCGCACTCTCTCACTCTCTCGCTATCGCTCTCTCTCTCGCGTGCTCTCTCTCTCCGTGCTCTCTCTCTCTCACGCTTTATCTCCCGCTCTCTCTCTCCCTTGCGCTCTCTTTCACTCTCGCGCTCTCTCTCACTCTCGTGCTCTCTCTCTCTCTCGTGCTCTGTCTCTCACTCTGGCCCTCTCTCCCTCTCTCGCGCTCTCCCTCTCTCGCGCTCTCTCCCTCTCTCGCGCTCTCTCCCTCTCTCGCGCGCTCTCCCTCTCTCGCGCGCTCTCCCTCTCTCGCGAGCTCTCCCTCTCTCGCGCTCTCTCCCGGACTCTTTCTCGCGCTCTCCCCTCTCTCGCGCTCTCTCCTCTCTCACGCTCTCTCCCTCTCTCACGCTCTCTCCCTCTCTCGTGCTCTCCTCTCTTGCGCACTCTCTCTCGTGCTCTCTCCCTCTCTCGTGCTCTCTCCCTCTCTCGCGCTCTCTCCCTCTCTCGCGCACTCTCCCTCTCTTGCGCACTCTCCATCTCTCGCACTCTCTCCATCTCTTGCGCTCTTTCCCTCTCTCACTCACGCTCACCCTCTCGCGTCCTCTCTCTCTCTCGCGCGCTCTCTCTCTCTCTCTCCTCTCGCTCTCTCTCGAGCGCGCTCTCCCTCGAGCACTCTCCCTCGCGCACTCTCTCACTCTCTCGCTATCGCTCTCTCTCTCTCGCGTCCTCTCTCTCTCTCGTGCTCTCTCTCTCTCTCGTGCTCTCCCTCTCTCTCACACTTTATCTCCCACTCTCTCTCGTGTGCTCTCTCTCACTCACGCTCTCTTTCACTCTCGCGCTCTCTCTCACTATCTCTCACTCTCGTGCTCTCTCTCCCAATCTGGCCCTCCCTCGCGCTCTCTCCCTCCCTCGCGCTCTCTCTCACTCTCGCGCTCTCTCTCACTCTCGCGCTCTCTCTCACTCTCGCGCTCTCTCTCACTCTCGCGCTCTCTCTCACTCTCGCGCTCTCTCTCTCACTCTCATGCTCTGTCTCTCGGTCTGGCCCTCTCTCTCGCTCTGGCCCTCTCTCTCGCTCTGGCCCTCTCTCTCGCTCTGGCCCTCTCTCGCGCTCTCTCCCTCTCTCGTTCTCTCTCCCTCTCTCGCGCTCTCTCCCTCTCTCGCCCTCTCTCCCTCCCTCGCGCTCTCTCTCACTCTCGCGCTCTCTCTCGCGCTCTCTCCCTCTCTCCCGGACTCTCTCTCGCGCTCTCTCCCTCTCTCGCGCTCTCCCTCTCTCGCGCACTCTCTCTCGCGCTCTCTCCCTCTCTCGCGCTCTCCCCCTCTCTCGCGCACTCTCCCTCTCTCGCGCACTCTCCCTCTCTCGCGCACTTTCCATCTCTCGCGCTCTTTCCCTCTCTCTCACGCTCACCCTCTCGCGCCCTCTCTCTCTCTCGCGCGCTCTCTCTCTCCTCTCGCTCGAGCGCGCTCTCCCTCGAGCGCTCTCTCACTCTCTCGCTATCGCTCTCTCTCTCTCTCGCGTCCTCTCTCTCTCTTGTTCTCTCTCTCTCTCGTGCTCTCCCTCTCTCTCACACTTTATCTCCCACTCTCTCTCGTGTGCTCTCTCTCACTCACGCTCTCTTTCACTCTCACACTCTCTTTCACTATCTCTCACTCTCGTGCTCTCTCTCCCACTCTGGCCCTACCTCGCGCTCTCTCCCTCCCTCGCGCTCTCTCTCACTCTCGCGCTCTCACTCTCGCGCTCTCTCTCACTCTCGCGCTCTCTCTCACTCTCGCGCTCTCTCACTCGCTCTGGCCCTCTCTCTCGCTCTGGCCCTCTCTCTCGCTCTCTCCCTCTCTCGTTCTCTCTCCCTCTCTCGCGCTCTCTCCCTCTCTTGCTCCCTCGCACTCTCTCTCACTCTCGCGCTCTCTCTCACTCTCGCGCTCTCTCTCTCACTCTCATGCTCTGTCTCTCACTCTGGCCCTCCATCTCGCTCTGGCCCTCCCTCTCGCTCTGGCCCTCTCTCGCGCTCTCTCCCTCTCTCACGCTCTCTCCCTCTCTCGCGCTCTCCCTCTCTCGCGCACTCTCTCCCTCTCTCGCGCTCTCTCCCTCTCTAGCGCTCTCCCTCTCTCGCGCACTCTCTCTCGCGCTCTCTCCCTCTCTCGCGCACTCTTTCGCGCTCTCTCTCTCTCGCGCTCTCTCCCTCTCTAGCGCTCTCTTCCTCTCTCGCGCTCTCTCACTCGCGCTCACCCTCTCGCGAGCTCTCTCTCTCGCTCGCTCTCTCCTCTCTCTCCTTCTCTCGCTCTCTCTCGAGCGCGCTCTCCCTCGAGCGCTCTCCCTCGCGCGATCTCTCACTCTCTCGCTAGCGCTCTCTCTCTCTCACGCTTTATCTCCCGCTCTCTCTCTCGCGCTCTCTCTCCCTCGTGCTCTCTCCCTCTCTCGCGCTCTCGCCCTCTCTCGCGCTCTCGCCCTCTCTCGCGCTCTCGCGCTCTCTCCCTCTCTCGCGCTCTCTCCCTCTCTCTCCATCTCTCGCGCTCTCTCCCTCTCTCACTCGCGCTCACCCTCTCGCGCGCTCTCTCTCTCGCGCGCTCTCCCTCGCGCACTCTCTCGCTATCGCTCTCTCTCTCTCGCGTGCTCTCTCTCCCTCGCGCTCTCTTTCACTCTCGCGCTCTCTCTCACTCTCGTGCTCTCTCTCTCTCTCGTGCTCTGTCTCTCACTCTGGCCCTCTCTCGCGCTCTCTCCCTCTGTCGCGCTCTCCCTCTCTGTCGCGCTCTCCCTCTCTCGCGCTCTCCCTCTCTGTCGTGCTCTCCCTCTCTCGCGCTCTCCCTCTCTCTCGCGCTCTCTCTCACGCTGTCTCTCCCTCACGCTCTCTCTCTCGCGCGCGCTCTCACTATCTCTGTCTCACGCTCTCTCTTGTTCTCTCTCTCTCGCTCTCTCTGTCTCTCGCGCTCTCTCTCCCTCACTCACTCTCTCGCGTGCTCTCTCTCTCGTGCGCTCTCTCTCGCGCTCTCTCCCTCACTCACTCCCTCTCGTGCTCTCTCTCTCTCTCACGCTCTCTCTCGCACGTGCTCTCTCGCATGCTGTCTCTTGCACGTTCTTTCTCACACGCTCTCTCGCACGCTCTCTCACTCTCGCGCTATCGCTCGCTCTCTCTCGCGTGCTCTCTCTCTCTCTCACACTTTATCGCCCGCTCTCTCTCGTGTGCTCTCTCTCACTCATGCTCTCTCTCCCACTCTGGCCCTACCTCGCGCTCTCTCCCTCCCTCGCGCTCTCTCTCACTCTCGCGCTCTCTCTCACTCTCTCTCTCACTCTCGTGCTCTCTCTCTCACTCTCATGCCTGTCTCTCGCTCTGGCCCTCTCTCTCGCTCTGGCCCTCTCTCTCGCTCTGGCCCTCTCTCGCGCTCTCTCCCTCTCTCGCGCTCTCTCCCTCTCTCGCTCCTCGCGCTCTCTCTCACTCTCGCGCTCTCTCTCACTCTCGCGCTCTCTCTCTCACTCTCATGCTCTGTCTCTCGCTCTGGCCCTCTCTCTCGCTCTGGCCCTCTCTCTCGCTCTGGACCTCTCTCGCGCTCTCTCCCTCTCTCGCGCTCTCTCTCTCTCTCCCTCTCTCGCGCTCTCTCCCTCTCTCGCTCCCTCGCGCTCTCTCTCACTCTCGCGCTCTCTCTCACTCTCATGCTCTGTCTCTCATCTGGCCCTCCCTCTCGCTCTGGCCCTCTCTCTCGCTCTGGCCCTCTCTCGCGCTCTCTCCCTCTCTCGCGCTCTCTCCCTCTCTCGCGCTCTCTCCCTCTCTCGCGCTCTATCACTCTCTCGCGCTCTATCCCTCTCTCGCGCTCTCTCTCTCTCGCGCTCTCTCCTCTCGCGCTCTCTCCCTCTCGCGCTCTCTCCCTCTCTCGCGCACTCTCTCGCGCACTCTCTCTCTCTTCCGCGCTCTCTCCCTCTCTAGCGCTCTCTTCCTCTCTCGCGCTCTCTCCCTCTCTCGCGCTCTCTCCATCTCTCGCGCTCTCTCCATCTCTCGCGCTCTCTCCCTCGCGCTCACCCTCTCGCGCGCTCTCTCTCGCACGCTCTCGCCCTCTCTCTCCTTCTCTCGCTCTCTCTCGAGCGCGCTCTCCCTCGCGCGATCTCGCTCTCCCTCGCGCGATCTCGCTCTCCCTCGCGCGATCTCGCTCTCCCTCGCGCGATCTCTCTCTCTCGTGCTCTCTCTCACGCTTTATCTCCCGCTCTCTCGCGCGCGCTCTCTCCATCTCTCGCGCGCTCTCCCTCTCTCGCGCTCTCCCTCTCTCGCGTTCTCCCTCTCTCGCGCACTCTCTCTCGCGCTCTCTCTCTCGCGCTCTCTCCCTCTCTCACTCGCGCTCACCCTCTCGCGCGCTCTCTCTCCTCTCTCGCTCTCTCTCCTTCTCTCGCTCTCTCCCTCGAGCGCTCTCCTCGCGCACTCTCTCGCTATCGCTCTCTCTCTCGCGTGCTCTCTCTCTCTCGTGCTCTCTCTCTCTCGTGCTCTCTCTCTCTCACGCTTTATCTCCCGCTCTCTCTCCCTCACGCTCTCTTTCACTCTCGCGCTCTCTCTCACTCTTGTGCTCTCTATCTCTCTCGTGCTCTGTCTCTCACTCTGGCCCTCTCTCGCGCTCTCTCCCTCTGTCGCGCTCTCCCTCTCTGTCGCGCTCTCCCTCTCTCGAGCTCTCCCTCTCTCTCGCGCTCTCTCTCCCTCGCGCTCTCTTTCTCGTTCTCGTGTTCTCTCTCGCTCTCGCGCGCGCTCTCGCTCTCACTGTCTCTGTCTCACGCTCTCTCTTGTTCTCTCTCTCTCGCTCTCTCTGTCTCTCGCGCTCTCTCTCCCTCACTCACTCTCTCTCGCGCTCTCTCTCTCGCTCTCGTGTTCTCTCTCGCTCTCGCGCGTGCTCTCTCTCTCACTGTCTCTCTCTCTCACGCTCTCTCTTGCTCTCTCTCTCACGCGCCCTCTCTCTCTCCCGCGCCTCTCC